>NC_073692.1:23601117-23666117 GCF_029784155.1 Uranotaenia lowii
GCTGAGTGTGGACAAGGCTTTAAAAGCTACTGCTTTGTTTGTTTTGAAATGATTTCAGTTCCGGTAAATAAGACGGACTGGAGTTAGAAAAGCTGCTGCTTTCTTTGTATTGGAACAATTCTAGTTCTAGTCAATAGAAAGCACAGGAAGCGCAGATGGGATAAGTTTCTGCTTTGTTTGAGTAGGAATTATTGTAATTCCGAAAGATAAATTCAGCTCATCGAGAAACTCCAAATCGAAAATGGTGCGAATCTTAATGAAAAGGTCAAATGAAGTATAAAAGAATAAAGAAAACCAAATTGAAAACGAAAATTTATGAAGAATGTACTGGACAAAAATAAATGTTATAAAAATAAATAAATCAAATATGTGGCAACGCTGAAATAGAAGTTGTAGGGTACAAACACAGTGAGCGCGAAGCGAACTGCGAAGCAAGATGTGCATTTACCGGCTGAATTTCGCAAGCTCGTTTTTGAAGGCCGGACCCAGTAGACGCGAATTGCGAAATAAGATTGCAGAAGAAAACCTCGTTAATTCCGGAAATCGCGTAAAAAGATTGGATTCCTGGATAGTGGAAACAATTCTGACTGCAGGAGATATGAAGAGGAGTCATAAGAAAATGATATAAAGACTTAACATAAGCATTAGACACTTAGATTCCACCACGAAACTCAAACTATTCAAAACTTTCCTTCTACCTCACTTTACTTATAACTGTTTTATGATATGGATGTGAAGCGTTTCCTTGGTTGTAGTTATGCTGATTTTTACCACTTTCGCAATTGTATGATGATTTTTAAAATTATCGATAATAAAAAACCTTCTTATGTGTATTCATTGCTAACTCTCTTACGTAGTTGACGCCGGGGAACTGAAATGAAGGGAGAAAAGTCGTCCACGATCACACAAATTGTGCAGCCAATGATTGAATTTGTGGTAATTTGTGACAATTAGTTAGAGGAAATAAGAAGGTTTGAGTTCAAATGAGAGAAAACAGTGCTCAGAGAGATTGCAAATGTGCTAATTGTTGAAAATTGTTGCAATTTGTGCAGCAGTTGTGGAATTTCAATCATTACCACTCCAAATGCAAAAATTTCTCTCTTGATTGCAATTTCTAGTTTACGCATTTCCAATTTTCTCCTCCCCCATCATTCATCATTTTACTATGGTAATTCTTTCATAGTTAGAAGTATAAAAAAATTGGAACCAGCTCCTGACGCGAATAGCGTTAAATTTTCAAGAGAATTTACCGGCTTTACTAAACGAAAGTGCATAAAACCTAGAATAGTATTGTTTCATGCTACATAACTTCAGGAATAGTTAAATAAGATTGAATACAGTTGTTCTAATAACTACAAATTTTAAACGATTTAAAAGATCTTTAATATTATGTTACATGGAAATTTTAAATAAATAATTATAATAATAATAAATAACTAAAAAAATGAGAAATATGACAAAATTTGGACGTCTGACTATACTACAAATATATTACAAATGTAATAATTATTTGACAAAAGTAACTAAAATATGATAAAAATCGTTATGTGATATCGTTACAAAGTAATGATAACGTCATTATTTCGACGACATTATTTTATTGTTTTATAACATTTGTGATATTATTGTGAAATATTGGTTTATTTAATGTCGTAATTCTCACTTTTTTGACATATTTTTGTCAGAATTTTATTTTATTTTTATCGCATTCTTTAAAATTTTGTCAGATATTTGTCATTACTGTGTCAAAATTTTTTCATAGTTTTATCAGGAATTTGTCAAAGTCTTATCCATTTGTCAAAGTTTTGTCATTTTAGGTCAAATGTTTGCCATATTTAACCAACTTTGTTATTATTTTTTCATAGCTTTATAATATGTTTGTCAAATTTTTGTGATTTTGTTGTAAATTTTTTGATATTATTAGGTTATATTTGATTTTTTTTGTCAAATATTTGTCCATATTCTTGATCTGTCGGGTTATTGCATTTTAGTCAAAAATTTGTCAAAATTTTTACCACATGTTTAGTTTAGTCATTTTTGTCAATTTTTCTTCATATTTTTGTTATAACTTTGAAATATTTTTAATAATTTTTCACTACATTTGTCGTATATTATTCAAAGTTCTGTCATTTGTCACTTTTTCGTTTGTCAAATTTTTGTCTAGGTTCTTTTGGATTTTGTCATTTGAATGTCGAATTTAAGTCATTTTTTATTCATATGCGTTTATTATGCAACTTTTTTTCCTTTTTTTGTATTATTATAACCTTGTTTAAATTTTTGTACATTTTTTCAGTGCCATTTTCAGATTTTTGACAGTTTTGTTAAATGTTTGTCATTTTTTATGTAGTTTTTGAGCCAGTTCACCCAATACTCATATTGTAGGGAGCTCATGCGATTTTCAGTTATTTACAGTATTTGAATCGTCGAAATCGGGTGTTATTTCTAAAATAAATTTTTGGCGAAAAATGGACTTTCTGGAACTTATCCGTTTTTCAGAAAACCTTCCAGGTAAGTCAATTTTCGTCCTTTTTTTCGAGATAAAAGCAGATCTTGACTATTGTTTTCATATTGTAGTCATTAGGCATTTTAATTATAATTAAGATTTTTTATCGAAAATTTACTTCGGGATTACACCAGACTTTGACATTTATGCATTTTAAGGTACTTGGCATCAAATTTCGATTTTTCCGATTTCCGTTGGTGAATTTTGAGGCTCATTAACAGATCAGTTTTTGGGCCAATCTGCAAAATCTATATGGTCAGTTTTCAAGATTTGACATAACCCATTTGGCCTTCTCCCCAAATATTGACTCTTTGACTATTGACTCGCTTTACCACAATTTGTAATAACTTTTAGTCATTTTTTTAATCATGTTTTAGACACATTTACCACTTTTTAGGTAATATTCAAAATGTTGGTTATTTTTATCATGTTTTTTTTAAGTTTTATGATTTTTTTATGATTTTTATCATTTTTGAGTGCTTTATTTTTTGTAATTGTTGTTATTTTCAATCTACATCCAAGAACATAAAAACGTTTTAATGGTGTATTCTAAATGATATTGGTCCTGTTTTAGCGAAAACTATATGGTAATGTTGTTCCAAAAACCACATGGGCACATGGCCCAAATCAAATGTTTCCAAAAACGAACGTCTGCAGCTCGATGCAAAATGTGGTCAAGAGACGTTTTACCCAGGTACGAATATCTCTTGAGATTTGCACTCTACACTCTGCATCGAGGTATTTAGAATCAGTACAAAAATAAACATAAACTTCTTTTACGAGCTCGAGTAGAGCAGTAGGTAAATGCATACAAATCATTTAACGGGATAAATATTATAATAGCTATAATAGCTGAGTGATGAGTTTTATCCCATTTCCTGAAGGCTATTATTTCAGCATTTTTTTTTATTGTGAGTTGATAATTTTTATCTGGATGAGCAATAATTTTGTTGTCATAATATCACCGGTTGATATGAATTATTTATGATTGCATAGATCTTTTGAATTATTTAAAATATTACGAGTTACTCGCCTTACGCTGACCCGGAATCGAACTCTAGAACACCGAGCTCCCTCCTCGTCAACTTATTCAAAATCGGGTGACACTCAACTATAGAGCTGGCGTGGTTAGGTGACCAATGACTTCAAATGTACTAAAACAGTACAATTGAAGTCAGAATCCGTGATAGAATTCTTTAGTGCAGAGAAGCAGATTTTTGTTAAACGGTTCCATCTGAAAAAAATCCACACATTTTTTTTAAACGAGCACACGTATATAAGATCTCAGTTAAAGTTCATGTTTCTATGAAAAGATCTAATAACTAAAACTAGCATACATTTTTCGAGGATATAATGGCTAGCATCTTGTAAAGGCTAAAACCACTAGCCCACAGAAAGAGTACTTTATATACATATATACCGTGACCGGGATTCGATCTCATGACCTCTGGCTTAGAAGACATACACGCTACCCTCTAGATCATGGTCGGTGGCTAAATTCCTCATCTAGTATCCGGCATCGCTAACTTAAAACTTAGCGCTGCTATTTCAGAAAAAGTAGGCGCTAATAGCTAAAGCATTCATCGCTCATTAATGACCAATTACAATTAGTGCTGTTAGCGTACAATTAGTGAGCTAGCGGTGTCGGAGACTGGATGGAACCGTTTAACAAAAATATAGGACGTTAAAAGAAGGTCTCGTACTCGTTGTACCGATTTCGTTTAATGAAGTTCTTTAATGTGTTACCCGATTTTCTCCCACTAGAACACGTTTATACGTATTCTGACTGTACCTTTATCATTTAGCTATTTGAAAAAGTACGATAGTGAAGAAACACCTTCACCGCCAGTGTGGTGCGGGGAAAACCGATTCCAAAATGGAAAACCATTATAAAGCTGGACGAGCAATCCCAAGGCGACGGGCGTACGCAAGGTTATTGCAATTCAAAACTTTGCAATGGCTGCTGCTAAAAGGATTCCCCACCATTTTGATCCATTTTTCTCGTTTGTTCGTTCCAAGGATGAAAGCCATGACGGTCCATTCATTGGAGCAATAACGCTAATGGTATTATTATTGCCATTGTGTCTGGGGCGAGAAGCGGAGAAAAGCTTCGAACCGCGTGTTTTCTATTGTTTCTGTGGGTGGGCTAAATTCTAATAGACTGAATAGTGAAAGAATTGGCTGAATAATGATCACGATAATGGTCATTAGTTTATTTTTCCTTTTTTTTTGTATTTGTGTGTGGGTGTAAGCGGGAGTAGACCATTGTTTTCAATGAGCTGCCGAAGAAGGAACGTAAATTTAGCCTCTATAATCTATAGCAATTTTCGTTAAAGTGATTGTTTTCGTTTGCTCGTTCAAAGTTATCATGCTTAAAGAGACTTTAAAGGATCTTTAAAGCAAAGGTTCTGCCGACTTTAATGATTTTTATAAGACTATACAGTCTTATAAAAATCATTAAATTTGGCAGAACAAACTAAAACGGTATCACAATAATGAACTCTAGTCGAAATAATTTGCCCTAGAGAAGAAAAACCGCAAAAACAAACCACCATCAAGATAATTCCTGGCCCAATTATCATCAATTCTCAGCCACCTCTCCTAATCCATCAGAATCAGCCTCTGAAAAAGGTCGAAAATGTTGAGGTGTTTCTCCCGAGCGAAAATTTTTACACTCGAAGTCAGTTGTTTTGGTGGTGCGTTTCTTGTGCCATTTTTGGGGGGCAGGCCAAGCTGTTTCCAGTAAATGGAGCACTAATAGGCTGCTGCTGTTTTCGATACGAGCAAAAACCAATTTCGGTAACAAACACAACGAAATTGCCAATCGAAAACGGAGGAAAATCCAGGTAATCTGCCCCGATGCTCGTTAGACCGCTAATGATGTTTAGATTGAAGATTTAGTTGGATTTGAATCAATATAATTGGTTTGGCTTGAAAATCACACCAAATTTAGGGACTTACATTCAGGATAAAACACCTGAGTTAAAATTTTTTAAATAAGTTGTTGAAAAATCATGATTATTTATCAAGTTCATATTAAAATGACACAAAAATAACACAAAAATGAAACAAACCACACTAAAATTACAAAAATGACAAAAATGACACAGAAATGACACAATTATGACAAAAAAATGACTAAAAATTGCCAAAGAATTAAACAAAAATAACAAAAATTTAAGAAAAATGACAAAAAAAGAAGAAGAAAAATAACAAAAAAGTAACAAAAATTACAAAAATGTCAAAAAAAAATAATCAAAAAATGACAAAAATGACAAAAATGACAAAAATGACAAAAATGACAAAAATGACAAAAATGACAAAAATGACAAAAATGACAAAAATGACAAAAATGACAAAAATGACAAAAATGACAAAAATGGCAAAAATCTCAAAAATGACAAAAATGACAAAAATGAAAAAAATGACAAAAATGACAAAAATGACAAAAATGACAAAAATGACAAAAATGACAAAAATGACAAAAATGACAAAAATGACAAAAATGACAAAAATGACAAAAATGACAAAAATGACAAAAATGACAAAAATGACAAAAATGACAAAAATGACAAAAATGACAAAAATGACAAAAATGACAAAAATGACAAAAATGACAAAAATGACAAAAATGACAAAAATGACAAAAATGACAAAAATGACAAAAATGACAAAAATGTCAAAAATGACAAAAATGACAAAAATGACAAAAATGACAAAAATGACAAAAATGACAAATATGACAAAAATGACAAAAATGACAAAAATGACAAAAATGACAAAAATGACAAAAATGACAAAAATGACAAAAATGACAAAAATGACAAAAATGACAAAAATGACAAAAATGACAAAAATGACAAAAATGACAAAAATGACAAAAATGACAAAAATGACAAAAATGACAAAAATGACAAAAATGACAAAAATGACAAAAATGACAAAAATGACAAAAATGACAAAAATGACAAAAATGACAAAAATGACAAAAATGACAAAAATGACAAAAATGACAAAAATGACAAAAATGACAAAAATGACAAAAATGACAAAAATGACAAAAATGACAAAAATGACAAAAATGACAAAAATGACAAAAATGACAAAAATGACAAAAATGACAAAAATGACAAAAATGACAAAAATGACAAAAATGACAAAAATGACAAAAATGACAAAAATGACAAAAATGACAAAAATGACAAAAATGACAAAAATGACAAAAATGACAAAAATGACAAAAATGACAAAAATGACAAAAATGACAAAAATGACAAAAATGACAAAAATGACAAAAATGACAAAAATGACAAAAATGACAAAAATGACAAAAATGACAAAAATGACAAAAATGACAAAAATGACAAAAATGACAAAAATGACAAAAATGACAAAAATGACAAAAATGACAAAAATGACAAAAATGACAAAAATGACAAAAATGACAAAAATGACAAAAATGACAAAAATGACAAAAATGACAAAAATGACAAAAATGACAAAAATGACAAAAATGACAAAAATGACAAAAATGACAAAAATGACAAAAATGACAAAAATGACAAAAATGACAAAAATGACAAAAATGACAAAAATGACAAAAATGACAAAAATGACAAAAATGACAAAAATGACAAAAATGACAAAAATGACAAAAATGACAAAAATGACAAAAATGACAAAAATGACAAAAATGACAAAAATGACAAAAATGACAAAAATGACAAAAATGACAAAAATGACAAAAATGACAAAAATGACAAAAATGACAAAAATGACAAAAATGACAAAAATGACAAAAATGACAAAAATGACAAAAATGACAAAAATGACAAAAATGACAAAAATGACAAAAATGACAAAAATGACAAAAATGACAAAAATGACAAAAATGACAAAAATGACAAAAATGACAAAAATGACAAAAATGACAAAAATGACAAAAATGACAAAAATGACAAAAATGACAAAAATGACAAAAATGACAAAAAAGACAAAAATGACAAAAATGACAAAAATGACAAAAATGACAAATATGACAAAATTGAGAAATTCTGAAAAAGTTCTATCATTTATGCACTAGTTGACAGCAAAAGTCAGATAGGCAATTACAGGAGCCAGCAAATCAAGGAAATGCCATAGTCTTGATAAACATTCGCTCGTTATTACATCCTCAATTACCCATCTCGCAAAATTTCCGCCTTGAAGGCCCGAACGACAAATCTCCCATGAACATCCATATCTCGAGCGACTTCTTCTCCGATAACACAAAACTCCATCTAAGCTACTACACCAAGCACAAAAAATGGGGAACATAAATTCAAGTATACGCGCTTCTGATTTATAGTAAATATTTTGCCCATTTTTCATGCAAACACACGACTGACGCGGAATCTACGACAAAGGTTCTCCGCCAGCTTCAAAGCGGCCGCGGATTCAAGAGATTTTTTTTATTCATACTTATTCGAATCGTGTGATCTTCCATTGGAAAAAGTGCAAAATATAGCACCCGATTCCCCACTGAAGGGATTTGGTGGTGCCATCAAGGGCTCTGGAGGCTTGCTTGAGCGTGTCACAAACGGCAAAGCACGTCACAACAGCCCCTACCACCCTAAAGGCATCGCGCAGCAATAAAGTGTTACAGTGTTGGCACGTATTTGTGCTTTTTTTTGCTTCTGGACGTCCTTTTGGTTGTTACACCGGAATCAGAATCTGAGCTTTCTGGTCCTATACGTAAGCCTCGAGGTGAGGTGGCAGGGATTTGTTTTGATTGACATTTACCGGTTGGTCGATTTCGGTTTGATTCATGTTTTTTTACGTTTTACTTTTTTTGTGTGTGGACTCGGTGTACAGGAAGAAAGTATGGTTAAAGACTGAAACAAGTTGAGCTTCACTGATTTTCAGAGTTAGCTCTTACCCAAAACACAAACACGCAAAACCCAAAACTATCCAGTACTTTATAGGTAATTCAGTACTTTCTAAGTCAAGAGCTCTGAATGCAACGTAGTGTGTGAAACCAACGGCAACAGCAATATTTATCGTGAATCATGTTGTTTTGTTCAATCCTTGTTTACGTTTTCCCATGTGTTTTCGTTTGACAGCTTACACTGTAGCATTTGAGTTTGTTTAACGTATTTGTTGCTATATTATTATCTGCGTGCACTTGTCATCATCATCATTGCACCGAAAATAATTTTCACTTAAAATATAAGTGACATCTGGAGTGAATTTTCGCCATACGTAAATTCATGTGAATTTTAAGTGACAGTCAAGTGAAATCTTCTGAAGTGAGCGGTCAAGTGAATTGAAAGTGATCAAGCATGTGGATTGTAAGTGTATGCTCAGGTCATCCAAATTTTTCTGTGAAAGCAATTTTTCTGTGATATTTTTTGTATTCGAGCAGATAACAATGATTTTTTTCAAAGGATGTATTTATTTAAATCAATTTTAACCAATCAGACATTCATAATTATACTTTCATTTATTTGTTTTGTTCAACAGTTCCTTAGCAGAAAAAATGTTCCGATTCCGAGAAGCAATAATCGTCGCGAAAAGCTCCTCCGGCACCTATTTTGTATCCAAATCTGAAAAATACAAGAAAAATGAATAATAAAATATACAACCTGTGATTTATTTGTGATAATAACTTACAATAAACCGTTAATCGCCACATTGATTGATGATTTCTCATAAAAATTAACATTTTTTTTTCTATCACCAGATCTAATTGCTTTTTTGGTGAATCGCTGCAAGCTCCAAGCGACATTGTCAGCAAGTTCTGAAAATAATATTATTGTTTTGAATCCAATAAATTACTATTTTGCTCTACTTACGTGCTCCGTTGAGTTCAATTGAAACCAAAATAAAAACAATGATTCCCAGTGCAGTCGGTCGACGATAGAATTTCAAATGCCAGTCACTTAAAATTCAAGTGATGTATGAGTGGATATTGGATCGTTCACTTAAAACTTAAGTGAGAGTCAAGTGAAATGTACATGAGCCACTTGAAACGAAGAAATTCACTTGTCCCTTACTTTTAAGTGAATTCTCAAGTGTATTTTAAGTGTGAATTTGGGTTCAGTGTGAGTAAATTTTAAGTATTTGTTGCTAAAATATTCTTTCCGTGTACCTGTTGTCATCGTCATCATCATCGAAAATTGATGTAAACAAACGAAGAAAAATGTGTGAATAGTTCACTTTTATTTTCGCCATCGTGATCGTTAATTTTTCCCGCGTGTTGTTCCTGTTTGTTCTACTCGTGGCTGAGGATTCCGCCCCGGATTGATAACTGCTGCCGGATTCTCCTATCGCCAGACAATCAGGTCAGTAACTTGAGTTGGACGAGGAGTTTGTAATCGAGCCAAACCACAAGATACTCACCAGTTCCCCTCCCCTAGAAATCCACCCTCAGGAACAACCGACGGAAGGTCCGCACAGAAATTAGCGAGGCGTGGAGCAACCCAGTCATTTCTCGGTAACCCTCGACGCACGATTTGTTGGATGAAGCCACACCGTCAACACTACCGTTCAAAACACATCTAGAACCGGTAAGTGAATGATTGCTTGGGAGAATAGCATGTGCTTAATGCTCGTTTCGCCTTAGATTTTGATGTGGGCCAGCACCGAATAAGTGGCCCAAAGAATAGTGTTCCCAGGCCCCAGATTGGGTGAGTGCGGATATTTGAGTTGAAAACGATTTGGCTGATTGGAAAATATATTTTAAGGGCTTTTGTCGGGAGCTGAAGCTGCTCGTGCCTGAAACCGCCGTTTCGTGAGCTGGAGCCGTTTTTGGATCGGCAGTTGGTGCCGTGGTTCTGCCAGAGTTTGTTGCTGATCTGATCACCGGCAGCCGGTGGTGACTCCTTCCTTGTTGGTCATCTGATGACGTGGTAGGTCGCTGCAATGAGAAAGTAAGAACCAGAAGACCCAAGTAAGTGATAGCGATAATAAGAAGGAAAGGAGAAAGAGGAAGAAAAGCGCGGCAAAGAAAAAGAAGAAAAGCGAGGCAGAGAAGAAGAAGAAGAGGAAGAGAAGCGCGGCAAAGAAAAAGAAGAAGAGCGAGGCAAAGAAGAAGAAGAAAACGATGAAATTATTGTAAGAGGAAGAAGGCGAAATAAGCATGCAGTAAGAAGAAGAAGGAAAAGAGGCATGCTGGCAATATATTTATAAGCAACAAATTATTATGTTTTGGTTTTGTTATGTGGCGTAGTTTTGTTAATGTTTGAGTGATTTGTGTTTCTTCCCCCACTGCTAGCCGGGAGTGAAGCAAAAGAAATTCAACATTGGCGCCCAACTTAAAAACCCATGAAATTATGCTACCGCAAAATAATTTTAAGATTTTAAGATTGTTGATTTTAGTCTAGTCTTAAGATTTATGTTTTGTTTTGGTGATTTATGCTTAGTGTTGTTATTTGTGGATTTGATTTTAGTTGTTTTTGCTCATCAATACCCACTTAAAGTTAACTTTTTTAGACTTAGCATACATTTTTGTAGTTCAACAAGAAATTAAATCTTTATGGGATGAGAAAATATCTCGTAATGACAAAAATGATTCGACCAGGGGAAATAGATTGATTTCCTCGAAAATTATATTCCAGCTATGACACAGATCTACCTATATTTGTGTACTACAACGCTTAATGCTCCCAAAACACCGTTTGCCGATCGGGAAAAATCGTGCCACCTACGAGTGCTGTTAGCAAGTTCCTTTCTTGCCATCGCCTCGTATCACTCCAGCTATGACCATTACCACAGGTAGTCAACAAAGGTAGTACGTTATCACCAAAACACGCATCGCGGAAACCCAAAACGACACCAAACCGGATTAGAGCTGATATGCGTCTTCGCCGAAGGGATGAGGCCTCCCCGTCGCGGAAGCACGTAACATTCGCTGCTCAACATCTCCACGAGTCACTGCAGCATGAGAACCCCGACAACGTAGGAGAAAACCGGAAGCAGAATAGTGGTGAGACAGAAGTTAACTTGGACATGCTTCTCAGTAAAAGGAGGCCAATGTTTGGACGACCAAACCACACTACCGATCAAGTCCATTTTGGCGATTTCTCGCCAATTTTCGTTTGAGCGTCAATATGTGCACTGTTGTACACTCAACGACCACGAATTGCGACAACAATGCCACCGTAGGCCTATTTGAAGGCTTGCCGTTAGTAAGATCGAGAGAAACTTACCGTGCTAAAGCGCGCTTGCACGCCGTTACTGGATCGTGACAAACCAGACAACTACCGTTACAGCCCACAGGCTCTCCCGTTTGCCAGAGCGAGAGAAACTGGTCGTATTATGCCGCGCGCTGATACGCCGTTGCCAGAACGAGACAAACTGTGCAAAACAGCTATGAACAACCAGTGAAACTACCATCCTGTTGACAATCTCCACAAATCGAGCAATATCCGTTAGCCGATCGTGACAAATCGAGCGCAGCTGGTGAGCATACCGTACTAGTGTCATCGTACCCAATCATGTCATTTTAGTCCCAAATTAATGTCGTATCGTCAATATGTTACAGTGTAATCTGGGGATCGCCATGAAATCACCGATCAAAAGTAACGCGAATTGGGAGCGCGGTAAAACTCCTCTTCTGGGCTCATGGCGAGGTTGGTTGGTAATGCTTCCTTACTCAGCACACTGTAACTATTTTAACCATCACCAAAACAGTCTGATTTTAATTCGTTCAATGTTAGCAATAAGGTGAACGTTTTTTTTCTGTTAATTTATTTTAATTTGTTAGATCTAAGCCTTTTGTTTTAAACGGTTTTTGATCTGATGTTAATGTACCATTGTCACTTGAATTAGACTTAGAGATAAAACGCACATAGGGACCTGCTTTTGCCAAACCTGGTTGGCGTATTGTGATGTTTTGCTGTGAAATGTTAGTGTAATATAACGTTTGAGATCTGGCGGGCTATTGGCCTGCGTTATTTGTGATTTGTGGTGCACGTTGTTGTTCGTGCGGAGGTCTGCTCCATCTTTGTTGCCTTGTGCGTCTCTAGTCAGCTTCCTGTGATATAAGAAGTTTTTTATAAATTTTTCATGAGCTCCTAGCCGTCGCTCATGAAAAATTTTTCCGTGACAATGGGGTTGTGTAGCATTTGAGTTTGTTTAACGTATTTGTTGCTATATTATTATCTGCGTGCACTTGTCATCATCATCATTGAGTAAATTTTAAGTATTTGTTGCTTAAATATTCTTTCCGTGTACCTGTTGTCATCGTCATCATCATCGAAAATTGATGTAAACAAACGAAGAAAAATGTGTGAATAGTTCACTTTTATTTTCGCCATCGTGATCGTTAATTTTTCCCGCGTGTTGTTCCTGTTTGTTCTACTCGTGGCTGAGGATTCCGCCCCGGATTGATAACTGCTGCCGGATTCTCCTATCGCCAGACAATCAGGTCAGTAACTTGAGTTGGACGAGGAGTTTGTAATCGAGCCAAACCACAAGATACTCACCAGTTCCCCTCCCCTAGAAATCCACCCTCAGGAACAACCGACGGAAGGTCCGCACAGAAATTAGCGAGGCGTGGAGCAACCCAGTCATTTCTCGGTAACCCTCGACGCACGATTTGTTGGATGAAGCCACACCGTCAACACTACCGTTCAAAACACATCTAGAACCGGTAAGCGAATGATTGCTTGGGAGAATAGCATGTGCTTAATGCTTGTTTCGCCTTAGATTTTGATGTGGGCCAGCACCGAATAAGTGGCCCAAAGAATAGTGTTCCCAGGCCCCAGATTGGGTGAGTGCGGATATTTGAGTTGAAAACGATTTGGCTGATTGGAAAATATATTTTAAGGGCTTTTATTGGGAGCTGAAAACCGACGCTGCCTGGAGTCAGTCTTTCTTCCGGAGCCGAAAGTTGTTCCGTTCGGAAACTGGTGCCGTATCCTCCTGGAAGCTGAAGCTGGATGCCACGTCAACTGCCAGTGGTGCTCAACTGGGTTGGTCATCGGATGACAACATCGGTCGCTGTAAAGAGAAGGTGAAGAACAAAAATAAGAACAAGTAAGTACTAGCGCTAGTCAGAAGAAAAGTGAATTAGAAAAGAAGATGCTGCAGTAAAGTAAGAAGAAAAAGAAGAAACAGGCAGTTAAGAAGCAAGAAGAAAATAAGAAGCAGGCAAGCAGGAAGAAGAAGCAGCAGTACAGAAGGAAGAAAAGAAGAGGCGGAATGGAAGAAGAAGAGTAGAAGCAGAATGGAAGAAGAAGAAGAAGAGGGTGATGATGAGCGGGAGGAGAAGAAGAAGGAGATCGAAAGAAAGTATGCGGTCTGAAAAAGCAAGAAAACAATGATTGGAAATAGAAATGAGCAACAAATTTGTTTTGGTTTTGTTTTGTGGCGTAGTTTTATGTATGTTTTGGTGATTTGTGTTTCCTCCCCCATTGCTAGCCGGGAGTGAAGCAAAAGAAATTCAACAACACAGTTAAAATTAAACACGCATCTTTGGCTTCTTGTTCAATCTATTGGTAGAATTGTCTACAACCTCCAGACAAAATAGCTATACATAGTTATTTATTACGCTACAAGACACCTGGAGAGTTATCACGATAGTGGAATATCGAAAATATAATTTTCTGCTAATAAATTTTAGAATTTTAACCTTCAATTTTTTTTCCTCATTTTCCAGGTCAAGATGGTATCGCAAGGAGCACAAACCAATGGCGGCCTAAACGGGGGAAGGAAATTAACGAAAAGCTTATCCGAGGCGGCTGATCGAATACAGGAAAACGGAATCGACAGTTCCGCGGGTTCGATAGATGAACCCAAGACGTAAGTATTCCCTTTGAAAACAATCTTCCGTTCATTTGTCGAAAGTTTCATTTTTGATTTCTGTTGTTTGATTTCTCCCCTCGAATTTTGTTTTGTCACGATCGCCAATCGCTTCATCATGAGCAGGCCCACTGAGCACGAGCTGCTTCATCGAACACAGTCCGAAGAACCGCCAAAGTCACCATTTACGATCACTTCACCGCCATCCAAATCATCGCTCATTCAACATTTCGAACTGCCTTCGCGAGCATCGTCACAGATGAGTCATTCGGACGTTTCGCGCAGTGATCATTTCCCGCTGGATCGGATCATGACCCATTCCAGAAACCACTCGCAGGACAGTGCCACTTCCTATCGCTCAACGGATGGATCGCGAACATCCTACGAAACCAGTTCCTATCCGTACGAGATGTACGACAGCATTGTACTGCCTCGTCGTTCAAGCCACACTCTTTCGAACGAACCATTCCAGGTGCTGCGCAAAGATATCGAGCAAGTTCATCACCATGGATACGAAAATGGGCATGTGTTCGAAAGCCACAGCCTCCCCAGGAGAACCTGTATCCATCATAAGCCGGAAGAGTTTCACACTCATACATTGCCACGTCGGGATCCTCATCACCCGCACCATCATCATGAGATCATTTTTAAGGATCAGCTCAAAATCCCTCCACAGGAAATGCTTATCTCAAACGGCTCAGTTAATCAAGATATCCGTTCTTTCGACAGCAATAGTCTAAACAGACGAATGTCCGCCCACGTTTCGGTAGCTCATCAAGACCCCAAACTAAACCAGCACAGACGAGCTTCATATGCCTACGTTACACCAGAAACACACTCTTCCCTAACCAGAAGAAACTCTATCACACACCAGCAGGTTCAAAAGGTCCAACCAATGATACAGGCTCATCATCCCACTCAACAACAACAACAACAACCATCGACGATTCCATCCAAGAAACAGCAACAACAGCCTACAACACCCCAACCACAGCAATTCCAACCGCTTATCAAACCTCAACCACCAATCTTCTCAACCCCATCGCATCCACCACCCTCGTGTCCGATCACTCCCCCAAACATCCAACCGCTGGACATGCAAGACGACACCAAATCCTCCTCGGACGAATCCTGCTCAACCTGTGACTCCGAAAGCGAGAAAGACGACAAAGAGGAACAGGAAATCTTCATCGATTTCAAACCCCGAGTTTCTCCCGTTCCCTCGCCGAACGCGGTCAAAAAGAAAAAGCTCCAAAAAACCGTCTCCGAAGGGGAAATCCTCATTGACAAAAAGAAAACCAAGCCAACCGAAAAACCAACTGCCGCCATTTCGGCCAGCGAAGAAGACCTGGTGTCTCCAACAACGGCAGACAGCCACCAAGACTCGAACCTCCAGTTCAGCACGACTCCCATCAAGGACGAAGGCATCTTCATCGGAAGTCCACCACAGATAACAGCCACCGCAGAAAGCGAACGGCGCAAGGAATCTTTCCGGAAGCGATCCATCAGCCTCGATGAACCGACCAGTGTCGAAGAGGAGAAGGGTCTACTCGAAGAGCTAGAAGCCGATGCAAAGGATGACAAAATGGCAACCGCACCGCCATCTCCCTATCGAGAGGAGAAACTGTCGATCAAATCGCACTCGCCGTTCCACTCATCCGAATCTCTTGCCACCCGGGACAATTCCGACGCCAACTGGAACGAATCGCAGTCCACCATCATGACGCCGAGGTGAGTGATGTTATTAGAAAAACAAATCAAACTATCATCCAATTTTCTTGCAAACTTGTCAGTGTAAAAAAATGTCGATCTCTTTTTGCATCGCAGTTTGGCCGACAATGGCATGCTGACGCCGACGTCGAAGCGCAAGAATCTGCTGTTGCAGCATCAGCAGCGCAGCTCCATGGATACCGACGCCATGGATATGGAGGACATCGCTGATCAGGTGGGTCCAACATTCAGTTTCTTTTAAGTCAGTTTCAGGTAATCTTGAAACAAAGTGCAAGGAAGTGGACAGTAATGCTTCTACGAAATATTTTTTTAAATTATAGTACTCCAAAGGTTTTAAAGGGGGTTTTATGATATTTTCCTGGAGTATCTCTCTTGGGTTGGACCCATTTTTACTCAATTTAAAGTTTTGGAAACCTCGTAATGAATCCCATATATATTTTTTAGACAATATTCACCTACAACACTTCAATTTTCCGTCTTAGAAGTCTGTGTTGAATTAATTAATTCAATTTGAGGCTAAAGTTTGATTTTTTTTTAGTGTAAGTTAGTAAACTTTATAAAAGTTTTCCAAGAAAAAAAGCGGGAAATTTTGAGAAAAAAGTGGGTTAGCGGGACATTCAATAAAAAAGCGGGACGTGTCCCGCTTTTGCGGGACGGATGGCAGCAGTAGTATTGGGTGAAAGGGCTAGAGGAACTCAAAATTCACTTCCACTGCACTTCAAAATGCTGTAACTGAAAATTGTATAAAATTCCAACAATATGGGTATTGGGTGAAAAGCCTAAACAAGTAGAAGTCGAAAAAGCAGAAAAAGTTCTTTGATTTAAAGATGGCGTTAGAAAGCAACATTCGACTTATACTCGTTTAGCCCTTTCACCCAATACCCACATTGTGGAGGTTTCATGTGATTTTAAGTCATTCCCAAAATTTTAAAGCTAAACAAAATTTTAAAGTTAAACAAAAAATGAGGAACTCATCCTCAAAAACGTCAAATTTCTATCTATATAGCTCTCATAATAATGTTTATGAACATAACAAAGCTTTTAAGCATTGAATTGAATAACGCCGGCTCCGCCATCTTCAGAAGCAAAAACAAGGGCTTGACCCTAATAGGTTCCGTAACAAAATTGTTGAAGTGTTGAAGAATTGTTGTGGCATTTGCAATAAAATTCGGAGTGCGCATATTTGGGGTTTTCCTGATCTTAAAGTTCGAACTCCCTGCGATTTACTAGTGCTGTGTGAGCAGTGATCTTCTGAAATAGTAGGGCTAGGTGGAGTAATTATGAACAAAATTACTCAGTTTTTTTATACTATCAGCTCAAACAAGTAGCTCTTTAATGTAAACAGTTTAGGCACAATTTTCCCGTTTGTTTGGATAACGTGCCGCTGTCAAGCCTACCCCTTTTCTGATGGGGTAATTATGAACACTGTTACGATCAACTGTTAACCCTCATCCGCATTAGGGTGTCATTTTGACACCATTGCAAGTTTGAAGGCTTGTAACTTTTTTCAGAAGCTTCAAAATACAAAAATTTCTTCGGGAACCCTAAATGAATTCAAAAGTTCTTCAATATTGCATCTTTACTTTTTTTATGGACGAACCCTGGAAGCCTGGACAAAAAAACTCCCTTTTCCGACTTTTGGTGTCATTTTGACACCACAAAAGTAAAATCTATTTAAGTCGTTTGAATTATTATGAACTTCATATAAAACTTATATCAATAGAAACCTTGTAATGTCAGTAAAATATGTTTAGAACATTTTATACAGCTAAAGTTACAAGTTTTCTCGTTATTCAGCATGAAAGAAAAAAAATCTGAAAAAACATGCCTCACAAAAACTGCTGTAGTTCATATGTTACACGTCCAAAAAAATATTTGCCTTATGCATATGAAAGCTGAAGTTAATGCCTACATCATGAAGACAAGAAATATTTTTTTAAATTTTTTTTAATGAAATGGTCACAAAAAGTTCAAAAAAGTGGTCTAAAAAACCTACTTTTCATTCGATTGCTAGTAAATACTGTTTGAGCGATGGTAGAGTTTTGAAAAAAATATGACTACAAAATGTATTAAAATTCCAACATTTTGCTGTCTTTAAATTTTTGATGCAACAAAAATTGAGTTTACTGGAATTTTTCAAAGTTCACTACTTTGCGCGATTTTTTTACAAATTGAAATTTCATCTGTTTTTGTGGTCCACCGTCAGGTTGTACCCGGATTATCAGTGCTTTTACTTTGTTTGGACCAACCAAGAGTATATTCATTGGAAAGCACATTTAATCTCCATTCTAGTGAGGTGCTACAATTCACGCTGTGAGATTTCACAAAAATATGAAAATTATAAACATAAAATCATTCCTGAATTTCTAGAACTACAAGCACCTCGTCCAGCAAAACGTGTTTGTTTGCTCTCCGAGTAGGTACGGTGGGTGGTGATTCGGGCAGAGAGCGAAGCCGACAGACGAAATAATGATGCGTGTCGTACGTTTCTTAGTTGGAAATTTTCTATTGACAGTAGTTCACGTTTGCTAGTCACGACACGCATCATTATTTCGTCTGTCGGCTTCGCTCTCTGCCCGAATCACCACCCACCGTACCTACTC
Organism: Uranotaenia lowii; assembly: GCF_029784155.1. Classification (NCBI taxonomy): domain Eukaryota; kingdom Metazoa; phylum Arthropoda; class Insecta; order Diptera; family Culicidae; genus Uranotaenia; species Uranotaenia lowii. Next base: position 23,619,739 of record NC_073692.1, read on the forward strand.
GGAGAGCAAACAAACACGTTTTGCTGGACGAGGTGCTTGTAGTTCTAGAAATTCAGGAATGATTTTATGTTTATAATTTTCATATTTTTGTGAAATCTCACAGCGTGAATTGTAGCACCTCACTAGAATGGAGATTAAATGTGCTTTCCAATGAATATACTCTTGGTTGGTCCAAACAAAGTAAAAGCACTGATAATCCGGGTACAACCTGACGGTGGACCACAAAAACAGATGAAATTTCAATTTGTAAAAAAATCGCGCAAAGTAGTGAACTTTGAAAAATTCCAGTAAACTCAATTTTTGTTGCATCAAAAATCTAAAGACAGCAAAATGTTGGAATTTTAACACATTTTGTAGTCATATTTTTTTCAAAACTCTACCATCGCTCAATCAGTATTTACTAGCAATCGAATGAAAAGTAGGTTTTTTAGACCACTTTTTTGAACTTTTTGTGACCATTTCATTAAAAAAAATTTAAAAAAATATTTCTTGTCTTTATGATGTAGACAATAACTTCAGCTTTCATATGCATAAGACAAATATTTTTTTGGACGTGTAAAATATGAAGTACAGCAGTTTTCGTGAGGCATGTTTTTTCGGATTTTTTTTCTTTCATGCTGAATAACGAGAAAACTAGTAACTTTAGCTATATATAATGTTCTAAACATATTTTACTGACATTACAAGGTTTCTTTTGATGTAAGTTTTGTTTAAATCGGTCTAACACGCCAAAAGTTATAACGATTTGAGCTTGTGGTGTCAAATTGACACCACAAGTGCTGATTAGGGTAATGAAATCTAATGCGGATGAGGGTTAATCTACCAATGTTCAGAAAAAATGTGTGCATAACTACCCCGCATCTTGAAAAATATAGGGTAAATATGAACACATCTTTGTGCGTGGGTGGAATTTTTTTCATCAGAAAATCTTATCAGACCACATCAAGCATCAATAACTAAAATTAAAACTTTCAAAAACAACATTTTATCTCCATTTACATTGATGAGGAAGTCAATTAATAAGATACGTCTCAAAACGATCTTCGTTTCTCAGAGACATGAATTTTGTTAGTAACTGGTAACTACAAAATTTACATAGTTAGATTTGCAAGTTATTACTGTAACTTATCAATAGAATTACAGACTATCACATTTGATCAGTTTTGAGACCCTACTATGACCCTAACGGCGCTTACGGCGTTTGTTCGGAATTACCCCTTGTTCATAATTACCCCACTTAGCTCTAAAGAAGCATTCCCAAGTAACCAAAAGCCCGAAATCTACTTAAACGCGTGCCTCCTCAGTCAGTATTTAGCTGAACAAAGGTTCCAACGGAAATCGGTACCGGATTCTCTCGAATGAGAGCATGAAAGATACGAAATGTTCCTTAAATAGCCTTTTTGGTGACATGTCAATCGTATCACTCAGTATTGATGTTACAGATAGGGCCTCAAAAAGCCTTCTATGGACATGAAGTTGAAAATGCGCTGAAAAGTATACTGTGTAGTACATTGTATGGGGTTTTTCATTCTATTGGAAAGTTGCACCCAGAAACAAAAAAACATAGTGCGGTAAGGAAGTTAGAATCGAACTCAAAACACCAATTTGATATCGTCTTGCCAATCTAACATCTTCACCAGTGTACTACCTGAGCCGGATGTAGGACGAGGGAAAGTTGTCATAGGCTTTCGTCCACCGATCAATCACAAAGAACGCACAGCGGTGGCTTAAAGCAAGGATCACGCAAAATCTGGACGTATTAAAAAGGGTCTATCTAAGAGCTATGTAAACGGAATAAAAATGTTTTGTACTCAAAATGTAGGGTTTTACTGCACTTTAAAGGAAAAATAATTTAAAAAATAACCTCGATGTTGTTTTGATAAAATTTCTAACTTTTCATCGAATACCACTCACCATAGTTTGAACACCCTATTCACTGACCTCAGCGGTCGGCATTGAATTTCTTGGCGATGTCATAGTCCGACTGCCCTGGGTTTACCTTGATTGTTCTCAACACCTTCAAATGCAGTTTCTGATCCTTAGATCCAATATAACGCTTGGTATGAACCTGTCTGAATTCTGCACACGGCTGATTTGACCATCTTCACAGATTTCGCGATTTTTGAACCTGACCACGTCGGGTTTTTGACGTGAGTTTCCAAAATTTATTTTCGTCTCGCGGCTTCCATTACGTGTAACTTTTTTGAAACAAAACGAATCGTGATGAAATTTTCAGCACTGATACAGCAAACATTTCCAAACAAAGTACTGTCAAAACATTCCAGATCCGAAAACTAGGAGCGCTATGGTATAATAAACAGTGCGTCCTGATTTTGGATGATCCATGCTTTACTGGCGTTTGGCCTCCTTTCAAGGTACAGTGAGAGGCAAAATAAAGTATCAAAATATTTTTTCATTTTCATTTCTTTTTTTTCTGGTTAAATTTCAACAAAAACACATCGTAATCATTTTTAAAATATTATTTATTATGTTCTTTTCAAGTTTTAATAATGTTGCACTGGTTAAAAAGATATTTTTTCTGACAGAAAAAAATCAGTGATTATTCCAAAAAACAGGGGCAAAATTAAGTGTCCAGATCAGTACAGCTTAAAATAAATCAAACTGAAGGCAAACAAGAACGATTTAATAATGGGTATGACCTCCTTAAGCCTTCAACACATCCTGCAAGCTCTTCGGCATACTTTCAACAAGGTTGTGAAAGTGTTGTGGGTCGAGCTCTTCCCATGCACGCTCAGGGCATCAAAATAAATATTTTTATTTGTCACACCCAGTCTTATCGATCCGAGCATCGAGGATGGCCTACAGATTTTCGATGGAGTTCAGATCAGGACTTTGTGAAGGCCGTTCAAGGGGTTTGATGCGGCATGAACGGGAAAATGACTTCGTCAGCTTGGCCGTATGCTTCGGATCGTTATCCTGCTGGAAAACGATGCGCTCGAGGCCCGTCTTGATGAGAGATACCTCGAGGTTTTCCCGCAGGATATTGCAATATGACTCAGCTGTCATGATGCCGTCAATTTAGCCTTGTTCACCTGGCCTTCTCACTGCGATCCTGCTATGGTACTCCTTCGCTTGGATGCGGCGACGTAATTTTTGGGTTTTTCTTCACCTCAAAAAAGATTGTTTTGTCCGTTCTGGCATCTGTCTTGGGCTTCCGTCCTCTTCCCGGGCGATCCACTACGGATCCGGACGTTTCCATCTTCTTCATGATTTTTGATAGCGCTGTCTTGCTGATTTCGTAGTGCTTGGCCACTTCTCGGTGCGTTTGACCGCTATTGACATCACGAACAACCAGTTTCCGGATGGATAACGGAATGGAACCAGAAATTTTTGCGTTCTCCATATTTTACAACTTATTTGAATGTAGACACCTATTTGAATACTCCAGAGCCAAGCTAGTTGTTTATGAAACGTAAAAATACACAAAACAAACAAATTCGAAAAACTTTTTTTTTTTACCAGCGCAACGTTAACAACAATTTAAAAGATAATAATAAACAATATTTTAAAAATAACTACGATTTGTTTACGTTGAATTTTAACCAGAAAAATTAAAGAAACGATAACAAAATAATTTGGACACTTTATATTGCTCTTTATTGAGTCCCAAGTCACACGCACAGCTCCGTGCTTGACAACTGCCTTCATTGCGAAGGTCGTTTTTCGGGAGCTCAAGAAGCTCGAAATACTTCTCCAAGCGTTCTAGCTAGGTTGTCGAATTCTAACAACAATTCCAAATAGTCGAATTCCAACAACGATTCCGAAATCTTCGCTGAGGCGAAAGCTGAGAATAGGTAGGGGCACAGAGATAGACGATCATCGAAATCGTTAGAACCATCGTGATTGCATGAGAGCAACGTTATCAACTTTACATTTTTGTTCCGTTCTTCCGGAAGTTTGTGCGAGTCAGCAAGAAGAAGTTTAGTTTATGCGAACCTACAATCGTTAAAGGAAAATTTGAGTAGACGGACATGTGAAGTACAGTGCATGTGAGCTTCGTGTATAAACTATTTTTAACTAAACTACGAACTTTAAAGTGACATATCGATCAGTTTAATTTGTTTTTTTTTTTAACTTAGGTATTTCCATTTTAAATGTCACTTTCAAATGTATTTTTGGGAACTTATAATTCGGAACTTACAATAATTTTGTAAATATTGTTTTTTTTTAATTTCGAAGTCGTATTTCATTCATCTTAAGAAACAACTCATTTAAAATGTACTGTGTTCAATGTATGAAATCTGCTTCCCATTCTTCCTGAAAGGTTTCATTCCCAAAAGTAACTCACACTGAATGGTATTCCTATTTAATTTCATCCATCGCAATCTTTCCAGGGGGAAAACCGAAAAAGGGGTTTATCTCTTGCGGTTTTCATGTTAAATAAACTATCAAAAGAAATGACATCGCCCAAACAGCCACCAGAGAAATAAAACGGAACATCTCTTCCCGAAACCTTCCGGGGTTTCGATTCAACCGAGTAGGATAAAAAAGGGATACCGGCTGGAAAATTTCTTAAATTCCCTTCGCCCCCCTGTTTGGTCCCCAAGGTATCTGAAATGGATAGCTACGGTTGAAAGGAAAATTGAAACAGGAACTTATCCGAGTGGAGGTTAGCCTCGTTTAATTGAAAGAAGAAATTATTAATTTCGTTATCTGGTCAGCATCTTCTCCATTGCATGGGTGGGAGATAGTATCATCGAAGCGAAGATGTTGCCCGCAGAAGATTGATTTATAGCTGTTTCAATCAATTATTCCAGTTTCTTTTGATACTGGAATGGTCAGTGTGGAAGCTTTTAAAAAGCTTTATTGGTGGAAGCGCTGATGGTTGATAATTTTCCCTGGAACAATCTTGTTAATAGGATCCATTTGACCACCTATTAGATAGAATGTTGGTTAAAAACTAAACAGTTTGAGACAGCTTCATAGATTTTGAAGCGTCGCAATAATTCTTCAAGTTTTTCAACTGATTGTAATTTTAGTCACATTTATGATTTATGCCGTTTTTGTCATTTTTGTAATTTTTGTCATTTTTGTCATTTTTGTCATTTTTGTCATTTTTGTCATTTTTGTCATTTTTGTCATTTTTGTCATTTTTGTCATTTTTGTCATTTTTGTCATTTTTGTCATTTTTGTCATTTTTGTCATTTTTGTCATTTTTGTCATTTTTGTCATTTTTGTCATTTTTGTCATTTTTGTCATTTTTGTCATTTTTGTCATTTTTGTCATTTTTGTCATTTTTGTCATTTTTGTCATTTTTGTCATTTTTGTCATTTTTGTCATTTTTGTCATTTTTGTCATTTTTGTCATTTTTGTCATTTTTGTCATTTTTGTCATTTTTGTCATTTTTGTCATTTTTGTCATTTTTGTCATTTTTGTCATTTTTGTCATTTTTGTCATTTTTGTCATTTTTGTCATTTTTGTCATTTTTGTCATTTTTGTCATTTTTGTCATTTTTGTCATTTTTGTCATTTTTGTCATTTTTTTCATTTTTGTCATTTTTGTCATTTTTGTCATTTTTGTCATTTTTGTCATTTTTATCATTTTTATCATTTTTATCATTTTTGTCATTTTTGTCATTTTTGTCATTTTTGTCATTTTTGTCATTTTTGTCATTTTTGTCATTTTTGTCATTTTTGTCATTTTTGTCATTTTTGTCATTTTTGTCATTTTTGTCATTTTTGTCATTTTTGTCATTTTTGTCATTTTTGTCATTTTTGTCATTTTTGTCATTTTTGTCATTTTTGTCATTTTTGTCATTTTTGTCATTTTTGTCATTTTTGTCATTTTTGTCATTTTTGTCATTTTTGTCATTTTTGTCATTTTTGTCATTTTTGTCATTTTTGTCATTTTTGTCATTTTTGTCATTTTTGTCATTTTTGTCATTTTTGTCATTTTTGTCATTTTTGTCATTTTTGTCATTTTTGTCATTTTTGTCATTTTTGTCATTTTTGTCATTTTTGTCATTTTTGTCATTTTTGTCATTTTTGTCATTTTTGTCATTTTTGTCATTTTTGTCATTTTTGTCATTTTTGTCATTTTTGTCATTTTTGTCATTTTTTTCATTTTTGTCATTTTTGTCATTTTTGTCATTTTTGTCATTTTTGTCATTTTTGTCATTTTTGTCATTTTTGTCATTTTTGTCATTTTTGTCATTTTTGTCATTTTTGTCATTTTTGTCATTTTTGTCATTTTTGTCATTTTTGTCATTTTTGTCATTTTTTTCATTTTTGTCATTTTTGTCATTTTTGTCATTTTTGTCATTTTTGTCATTTTTCTCATTTTTGTCATTTTTGTCATTTTTGTCATTTTTGTCAATTTTGTCATTTTTGTCATTTTTGTCATTTTTGTCATTTTTGTCATTTTTGTCATTTTTGTCATTTTTGTCATTTTTGTCATTTTTGTCATTTTTGTCATTTTTGTCATTTTTGTCATTTTTGTCATTTTTGTCATTTTTGTCATTTTTGTCATTTTTGTCATTTTTGTCATTTTTGTCATTTTTGTCATTTTTGTCATTTTTGTCATTTTTGTCATTTTTGTCATTTTTGTCATTTTTGTCATTTTTGTCATTTTTGTCATTTTTGTCATTTTTGTCATTTTTGTCATTTTTGTCATTTTTGTCATTTTTGTCATTTTTGTCATTTTTGTCATTTTTGTCATTTTTGTCATTTTTGTCATTTTTGTCATTTTTGTCATTTTTGTCATTTTTGTCATTTTTGTCATTTTTGTCATTTTTGTCATTTTTGTCATTTTTGTCATTTTTGTCATTTTTGTCATTTTTGTCATTTTTGTCATTTTTGTCATTTTTGTCATTTTTGTCATTTTTGTCATTGTTGTCATTGTTGTCATTTTTGTCATTTTTGTCATTTTTGTCATTTTTGTCATTTTTGTCATTTTTGTCATTTTTGTCATTTTTGTCATTTTTGTCATTTTTGTCATTTTTGTCATTTTTGTCATTTTTGTCATTTTTGTCATTTTTGTCATTTTTGTCATTTTTGTCATTTTTGTCATTTTTGTCATTTTTGTCATTTTTGTCATTTTTGTCATTTTTGTCATTTTTGTCATTTTTGTCATTTTTGTCATTTTTGTCATTTTTGTCATTTTTGTCATTTTTGTCATTTTTGTCATTTTTGTCATTTTTGTCATTTTTGTCATTTTTGTCATTTTTGTCATTTTTGTCATTTTTGTCATTTTTGTCATTTTTGTCATTTTTGTCATTTTTGTCATTTTTGTCATTTTTGTCATTTTTTGTCATTTTTGTCATTTTTTTTTATTCAATCGTACCAGTAACAATTTATTATCAACAGCCAAACTGATCATAACCAAGATGTTCCAGATACCTTTTCAAAATTCAATTCGAAAGTATAAATGTCATTTGAAAACCATTAATTTCAAGAGCAACAGCATGGAGCATTTAGTCCATCAATAAATTTCTACAGAGGGAAAAACCATTCACATCACATGTTTATTGAGCAAATCTGAACCGGACTTCCTTTCAGCGAAATCCATCCATGTTAGCGTAGCAGCACGTCCACACCGGTGATTAATATTTGATTTCTGTTTTCACCTTTTCCACCTTCCCCCACGACAACGCAGCCTCTGCCACCACTTCCGGGAGCGGTGAACCCGTTGCAAGGTGTGATGCCTCAGCAAACAAGCATCGTCGGCCCCATGACGTCGCCATCGTCGTCCTCAGCCATCGCCATATCTCAGCTGTCAAGTCCAGCGGCCGCAGTCGGTTCCATTTCCCAGCCTTTGTTGCCAAGTGGACCTCCGGTGGCGACAGGAATTGTGAAGCCAACTCCCACCATTGCCGTCATTCCGTCACTCAGCATCGAGCGGGAACAGGAACAGCACCACCTGAGGCAGCAACAGCAACAGCAGCAGAGCGGAAGTAGCAAGACGGCCACCCTGAGACGACCCTCGAGGCCCCTTTCGCCTTCCAAGAGGCGGGGAAGCGCCGATCACAAACAGAAACAGCTCACCAAAATCGAACCACTCATTCATCGGTAAGTGTCGAGTTGCGAGTTAGAACCTATTGTATGTTTAATTTCTACCGTAATACTATCTGTTTTTCGATTATTGTTACAATTGTTACATATTTAAAAATGTCAATATTCGCTAGGTAATATTAATTGTTACGTTGCAAAAATAGTCAAAATGAATGCGATTTTTCGTTATTTCTATGGATTGAATAACTTTTTTTTTATCATTTTATCATACTGAGTTGGCGGACTGGCATTGGATAACCTGTGTACCTAAGAGCTTGAATTTACTTCGATTAACTTTTAGAACTTAAACTTAAACTCTTAGTCCAAACAACTTAGCTTCAACGATTTCAAATCTTTAAAAAAAAATGCTGCTCTTCTGCCGAAAGGGAAAAAAAAATTAGTGAATTTCTTTCCTTCTAACTTAGTATCAGTTATTTGACTCGAATCATTAGTGGGAAAGGTCGGCTAATCGCGGGTGTACAGAAAAATACTAGTTTTACCGAATATATTTATTTTATTTAGTACTCCGTCTCACGACATAGCTTGACCATCAAAATTTCAAAAATTTACTCAGTCCATGACACTGGTCCGTCCACCAATTTCTCTGCCATCCCACATTCGCCCCTGCTCGTCTCGCTCCTACCGAATTCGTAGCGAACACCTGTTTTGCAGGACAGTCGTCCGGCATTCTCGCAACATGTCCTGCCCAGCGTATCCGGCCAGTCTTCAACACCTTCTGCATTCTGGGTTCGCCGTAGAGTCGCGCGAGCTCATGGTTCATCCTTCGCCTCCACACTGCGCTCTACTAAACGCCGCCAAAGATGTTTCTTAACACTCTTTGCCCGAATACTCCGAGTGTGCGCAGGTCCTCCTCGAACAATATCCATTAGACTGAGTTGATTTGGGTTAATTTTTGAATTTCTCAAACCCTGGGGTCTAAAAAGCTTCGTCTTGGTTCAAAACTCATCCATGATTTTTTGCAGAATTTTTAAGTAACGTTTACATGAATAAATGTGGACTTTTAGGTTTGTATGGGAAAATTGAATATTTTGTACTGAAAAATTATCATAATTTTTGTTTCTTCTGTGCAACCGAGCCTGCTAATGGTTTTTGTGCCAATTTATAAATTCTTCAAAGGAAATTTTCTGTTGAACAACTTTGTCGAAGACCGTAACTTCGTATCAAATTAGACAAAAAAGTTATTAGCTGTTTAACAGGAGTATGTCTTTTGGCATCGATAAACAATAAATTCAATAGACACCACTGCTGGGTGCCTTGCGAGGTATTGTTTGACTTCTTTTCAAGCAATACTTCGCGGGGCACAAGCAGTGGTGTCAATTGAATTTATTGTTTATCAATGCGAAAAGACATACCTCTGCAAAATAGCTAATAACTATTTCGTTTAATAAGATACGAAGTTACGGTCTTCAACAAAGTTGTTTAGCGAAAATTTTCTTTTGGGAATTTTATAAATTGGCAAAAAAACTGTCAGCGTGCTTGGTTCCACTGAAGAAACAAAAATGATGTAGATTTTTCAGTACAAAATATTCAATTTTCCCATACAAACAAAAAAGTTCAAATTTACTCATGTAAACGTTACTTAAAAATTCTACAAAAAATCATGGATGAGTTTTGGACCAAGACGAAGCTTTTTAGACCCCAGGGTTTGAGAAATTCAAAAATGACCCCAAATCGACTCAGTCTAATATCCATGTCTCATGCCCGTAGAGGACAACCGGTCTAATGAGTGTCATGTACAGGTTACACTTCGTGCGAGGATTAAGTCTTCTCGACCGCAGTTGCTTGTGGAGTTCATAGTAGGCACGACTTCCGCAGATCATTCGCTGCCCGATTTCACGGCTGGTGTCATTGTCTGCGTTCACCAGTGAGCCGAAATAGACAAAGTCTTCGACTATCTTCAGATCGTCGCCGTCGATCGTGACCTTGATATTACTGGACAAGCGGACTCGGTCGGTCTCGGATCCACAGGCCATCGTGTACTTCGTCATCGCTCAATCCTTCCTGCTTCGCGTTTCAGTTTGTGGTAGATCTCCTCCACTGTCGCAGATGATCTGCCGACTATATCAATGTCGTCGGCAAAGCAGGTAAGTTTACTGGATCTTTTGAAAATCGTGCTCTTCCCGCACGAAATCCTCTTCGTCCATCACCCTCCTACACTCGTCATCGAACCAGTCGTCCGTCGTTCCGACCGATGACGTTCTCCGCAGCACTGTCTTGATGCTATCCCAACAGTCCTCGAGAGGGGCTTCGTCTAGTTCGCCCTCTGCCGGCAGCGCCGCTTCGAGAGATTGCACGTAGTCTGCCGTGACCTCAGGTTGATATTGACGTCTCGACGTCGATAATGTTCGAGAAGTGCCGGCTGCCTATCAAAACGTGATCGATCTGTAATTGCGTTTGGTACGGAGATCTCAAGGTGTACTTGTGTGGAAGGCGGTGCTGGAAAATGGTACTAGTATGGCCATTCGTTTGGAGGCGGCGAAGTCAATGAGTCTTAGGTCGATTTCGCCGCAGCTAATCCCACTATCTTGCAGGAGGACCGTCCTGCCGTGATATGCCGAAGTGACGTATATGCCATTCCCAGATCTCGTCTTTAAGAGTGTCTTTCGCCCTTACCCCACTTTCCACTTCTCCACAACTAATCATGAAATGGTATACTGTATACAGATCACATTTTATGAGGAATGAGGGGTCCCGGAGAAGTGGAAAGTGGGGGAAAGGCGATAGACACTCATAATGATGAGATCTGGAAATGGCATATACGTCACTTCGGCATATTACGGCAGCGTTGTGGTGTTGCCCGTTGGGTCCCGAACACCAACAGGACGTTGTTGCACTTCGCACGCCGTCCTTGACATGGAGAACACACTTTCCATATGTGTACAAAAATTATGCCCTGTGTAGGATTGGGTTTGTGATATAGCTCAGTTGGCAAGTCAGTTGCCCCCTGAGCGGACGTCCGCGAGTTCGAGTCAACAAGTGTCAAAATTTCTACCGCTTTTTCCCAACACGAATGAACTTATCTTAGAGCAAGTTCACTGGTGTTGGGAAAAAATGGTAAAAATATTGACATTTTGAAAATTTTACAATGCAAAAATGTTTTCAAGACCTTGTATTTTTTACAGCACTGTTTCTATTTCAGCCGTATGTAATAGAAATATTGCTACTTTTGCATCACAGCATGTGAAACTACAATACGTGTTGTTAAAAAAATTTAAGGACAAAGATCTTGAAAATGTGAGTGAACTTGCACTTAGAGTCGTCAATCACAGCAACTTGGAATTATACTCGCGAAACTTTCGGCAAAAGTTCCAGATAAGTGTTTTATTCAGCTTGAACTAAAAACATCATGTTTTTTTGTGTTTTGTTTTGCTCACTATAAGCCACACACTGAAAACATAATACTTAAAAAAAAAGTTAAACCAAAGACTGACAAAAATTTTCATTTACATTTCGATTTTTTTGTCTTCCAGTTTACAGTTTACAGTTTACAGTTTACATCCAATAACTGGGGTTATTTAAAAATTAAATGAAATAAAAAGTTCAAAATGCTGCAGTTAATCCATCCACTCGTAGCAAATATTAAGACGACTTAACTGATGTCAAATGTCAGAAAGTTTGCCTTTTATAAAATTTCAGTGAAAACCTCTTTGTCCTGAACAGTATAATCTGCAATTATGAGCATGCAGACGTGTCTTTGCAAATTAGGTGTATTTATTTTTCTGTAAAATAATAAATTTTGTATTTTTGTTTATCATGTCTGCCTCATTAATGAATCCAGGGATTTTCTCGAATTACTTGCAATTTTATGTTTGATTTTTCTACAAGTTTCAACTCGAGGGTATGCGAATTGCGACAACTGATCAACTTTATCTTTTTATGCAAAACATCATTGAACTTAACTCTGCTCAAAGTTTCAAAAATGCTTCTTGGCAAGGAGCTTTACTCTATTCACGAAGGTCATCCGTTCTCTAAGTTCAGCGTTATAGCCTTGGCAATGAGCTTAACTCTACTTAAGGTTTTGAAAAAATTTCATGACAAGTAACTAAACTCTACTCAAGATGTTAAATTTTTCACTCAAAGTTTACTGTTGTTACTTGGTAATGAATCAAGCTCACTCTAGTCGTTGAACATAATTCTTGGCAAGGAGATGAACTCTACTCAAGATGTTAAACATTTGACAGCTTCACACAAATCTGTAATCATTTCCTTGGTAAGGAGCTGAACTCTATTCAAGGTATGTCTGTACTGTGTAAGCGTCAGACAACACTTTCATCGAGGTGGTAGAGATTGATCGCGGTTTAACGTAGCTTTTTCAAAAATCAGTAGTATATCGCAGTAAGTGACTAGTGTGTGTGAAGTTTTTCCCCAAAAATCCGCCTTCGAAGCATCGAACGCCTGCACAACGAACGTCAACAGCATGCAGCCAGAATGGTTTATCAACTCACAACCAGAGGGCCAACTTGGATAGTCGATGCTTCCGGGTATTCACACGATCAGCAGCGACGCCACGATGATACGACAAGCGAAGAGCGATCGCGAAGCGAGAGCAACGACCGAAACTCGCGGTTCAAGGCCGGTCAAATGCGGCTTCCTGGTGCTGGCTCACTTTGCTAAAAACCACCGCAGTGTACGCATAAGAAAGTTTGTTAGTGCAAATAACAACCAGGTAAGCCAACCGCCGCTCATCCGCCATTTTGCTCTCGCCAAGAAGGACGCGCGCTAATGCCAGTATCTCCTTACTACAGGACCCTTTTGTTTTGGGACAAAATACCTTGGTTGGAATAACCTTTTGCCTCCAACTACGACGGGAATAACCGCCACCGAACATCGGTTAACCCACGTTCGGAAGTACCGGTCGACCATACATCCTCGGACCTTACGGACCGATCCAAGACGGTGGACCACCCGTTACGAAAGGCCACTATCTTGACCCATCGAGATCGACGCTGTACTTGAGGAAAAGGGGCCGCCATCGTCATTGGACCGGCTAGTCTACTCGCTAACAAGTCTCCAACGTCAGCCTTACCGACACCTGTACCAGGATCGGCAGCATCCAAAAGGGCTTCGCCCTCCAGGTATCGTGCCATTATTGTGACCATTGTATGTGCAACTAAGAGTTAAATATACCATCGTTAAGAGAAGTGCAATTTTGGGTTTTTTTCTGAGTGCATTCTGGAAGCTCCCTGCGATTTAGTTTGATAAGCGTGCCGCCCTGAGGTCTAGAAAGGGACTCACACGTCGGTGGGAGTGGTAGGTTTAATCCTTACAACTGATAGATTAGCTAACTTTTCGACTTTTTCACTGATCAAAATGCCACTTACAGGGTTTGATTCTTAATCATTTTCAAGTACCTTGGCAAAATTTGAGCTCATTTGAATAAGTGTCCAGCGTGCGCTAGGAGTTTTAGTGAATAAAGTCAATTTTTCTAGAAAATGTGCTCTAGAAAATGGGTTTTATAGTGCACTGTGATTGGTATGACAAGCATCTGTATGGATCTGTTTTAGATAATCGACTAAATCTAACCTAAAAAAATTAAAACTTCATAAACTTTCACCTTGTACAGAAAATTTACTAACAAGTTGAGAGTTAAAAATCAGCAGTTAAAAGAAAAAAAAACTTTTCGTCCAATCAATTCTTAAAAAGAAAGCCTTGTTTATAATTGTCAATTTTGTCAATTTTGTCAATTTTGTCAATTTTGTCAATGTTGTCAATTTTGTCAATTTTGTCAATTTTGTCAATTTTGTCAATTTTGTCAATTTTGTCAATTTTGTCAATTTTGTCAATTTTGTCAATTTTGTCAATTTTGTCAATTTTGTCAATTTTGTCAATTTTGTCAATTTTGTCAATTTTGTCAATTTTGTCAATTTTGTCAATTTTGTCAATTTTGTCAATTTTGTCAATTTTGTCAATTTTGTCAATTTTGTCAATTTTGTCAATTTTGTCAATTTTGTCAATTTTGTCAATTTTGTCAATTTTGTCAATTTTGTCAATTTTGTCAATTTTGTCAATTTTGTCAATTTTGTCAATTTTGTCAATTTTGTCAATTTTGTCAATTTTGTCAATTTTGTCAATTTTGTCAATTTTGTCAATTTTGTCAATTTTGTCAATTTTGTCAATTTTGTCAATTTTGTCAATTTTGTCAATTTTGTCAATTTTGTCAATTTTGTCAATTTTGTCAATTTTGTCAATTTTGTCAATTTCGTCAATTTTGTCAATTTTGTCAATTTTGTCAATTTTGTCAATTTCGTCAATTTTGTCAATTTTGTCAATTTTGTCAATTTTGTCAATTTTGTCAATTTTGTCAATTTTGTCAATTTTGTCAATTTTGTCAATTTTGTCAATTTTGTCAATTTTGTCAATTTTGTCAATTTTGTCAATTTTGTCAATTTTGTCAATTTTGTCAATTTTGTCAATTTTGTCAATTTTGTCAATTTTGTCAATTTTGTCAATTTTGTCAATTTTGTCAATTTTGTCAATTTTGTCAATTTTGTCAATTTTGTCAATTTTGTCAATTTTGTCAATTTTGTCAATTTTGTCAATTTCGTCAATTTCGTCAATTTTGTCAATTTTGTCAATTTTGTCAATTTTGTCAATTTTGTCAATTTTGTCAATTTCGTCAATTTTGTCAATTTTGTCAATTTTGTCAATTTTGTCAATTTTGTCAATTTTGTCAATTTTGTCAATTTTGTCAATTTTGTCAATTTTGTCAATTTTGTCAATTTTGTCAATTTTGTCAATTTTGTCAATTTTGTCAATTTTGTCAATTTTGTCAATTTTGTCAATTTTGTCAATTTTGTCAATTTTGTCAATTTTGTCAATTTTGTCAATTTTGTCAATTTTGTCAATTTTGTCAATTTTGTCAATTTTGTCAATTTTGTCAATTTTGTCAATTTTGTCAATTTTGTCAATTTTGTCAATTTTGTCAATTTTGTCAATTTTGTCAATTTTGTTATTATTCACAGAGGCTGTAAGAAAGGCTGCAATCCTTTTTCAAGTGTATAAATTTGGGTTTTTTTATTGCATCTTGCTATCGATTTAGATTCTGATTCAGATGTAGCCTAGAATTTTGAATTTTGGTTAAATATTTTTTTGTTTTCCCTCCCCCACAGCTCTCCGGACAACGCAGATCGCATTGTGCCTACCCTAAAGGATCAATCGCCGCTGAGTGCCCCTGGAACACCGCAACCCATTTTTTCCGCGCCAGATCTTATCAAGCCCGCTGGCCCAATGATTCCAGCTCACCATTCACAGCCATCGATCACTGCAACGGGGACAGGAGCAACTCCCTCTGGAAGCTCAAATCGGGCTCCCCACTCGGTCATCCAATCGCCCCGATTCGAACACGCCAAGCTGAAAAACCTCGACGAACGAGATCTCGGATCCGAGGGCAGCACCACCGAGGACTACGCCACCTGTACGGACAACTCGAAGCGCACCGGACCACCTTCGTCGTCCGCCCACGCCGGCCCAGCCGGAGCCAAAGGTATTTTTAAAAGCATCCACGCCATTAGACCAACCACCAAACAAGTAACAGGTTCGAAGCCCATTCTACAAATCACCGAAATTTCTGTTCCGTTCCGTTGTTTCCGTTTGATGTTTTTGGCCCCCCGCTGTTTTTCGCTGGCTGTATATAGTAGGGTGGCAATGCCACTGGCAATGAACATATGAAATACGTAGGATATGTTGCACATATATTTTGTTAAGTGACAAAACAACTAACCTGAGCCAAATTTCAGCTCAATCAGATTGATTCGTCTTAAAACGAAGTTTCGATTGAATTCAAATGTTAAAAAAGACTCAAAGAAACTTAAAAATGACTCAAAAATGAACAAAGTGACACAAAAATTAAACAGAATGACACAAGAATTATAGTAAAATGACACAAATTGTAACCAATGTTGATACAAAAATAACAAAAAGACAAAAAAAAGACACCATAATGACAAAAATGACGAAATTTTGGGCTAGTCCGATTGACCTGAAAATTTAAAAAGGTAATTTTTTTACTTATGAATAAAATAATGTCTGTCGCTTTTTAAAAACTTAACATTAGCGTTTACTCTGCCACCCTACTGTTTTGTATCTGTTTGTAAGCCAAAACTCCGCCAAAGTATGCCTAATCCCGCTAATTTTGGGTTTTGTCGATTTCATATTTGTACCTATACATGTGTATATGTTGTCATTACTCCCTTAGGGAAAACTCATCCATTGCGCCATAATTGCTTTTTGATATATTTCGGTTAGTCAAACCCCGGCTTATCTCGTTGTTACAACACGAAACCACGTAGATCAATAGCTATTTGCATATTTGTTGATAATTCAATAATTCATCCTTCCTCCATTATTGTTGAGCCCCGGAAAGTGTTCCAACGTATCCTGTCTCATTTCAGCGAATCGCCAAATCCCTAACCACGTGGTATCGCAAAAACTATCAGTACGTGTACTACCTAGTGTATGTAAATACGTTTGTTCCATCCAAACGGAGGATACACTCGGTGTCCCATGCATTATCCGTCATTATCATTTTGCACCATTTGTGTTACCCCGTCGAAAGTGCAGCCATGTGAACTCCCCATAAATTTGAACTCCATTCATTGAAGGTTTATTGAATGAAAATGTTCAAGATAGAAAAAAAGGATAACCCAAAGTGTGATTTTCACCACAAAAGCACTGCGGCAACCAGACCGATATGAGTTGTTTAAATTGCTCGCTTCATTTGCCGGAAATCGGTCCGGCTTGCGATGGTTCGAATTATCAGCAACAACTTTTGAAGTGTGTACGAGACGTAGAGGCAAACAATATAGCGCATCATTTATTCCAATATCATTTAATTCACTCATAATGTACTTAATTTCGCACTTTTCCTATCGTCGTTGGCACTTCTGTCAGTTTAAACCAACAAACCGACCGCGTCCCGGTGGCTAATTATGAGATATCGATCAATGTGTTTATCAATACGAAAGAGAATGTTAATGAATCGCTTCAAATGCACACATGGAACTGGCTAATAAATTTTAATTGAATTTTTCCTGCATTGGAAGATTATCGTTTTATGTGATTTTCATTTGATTTTATTGAGGTAGTTATCCCCTGTGAGTTCAACCATCGAAAGGTTTTTTTTTACTGTTTTGCTCCTAAATGCTGGCACCATAATATTTTTCTCGGACCTTAGAGCAAGTTCACTGGTGGAAAAAGTGGTAGAAATTTTGTCACTTTTAGCACATTTTGAAAATTTTGCCATGCAAAAACATTTTCAAGATCTGTGGCCTTCAAGTTTTTTTACAACACGTGTTGTAGATTCGCATGCTGTAATGCAAAAACAGCAATATTTCTATCACATACGCCTGAAATAGAAACAGTGCTGTAAAAAAATACAACGCTCAAAGATCTTGAAATCATTTTTGCATGGTAAAATTTTCAAAATGTCAAAATTTTGTACCACTTTTTCCCAACACCAGTGCTCTTAGTATGTTTGAATGACGAAAACACACAAGCACACGCATACATGCATATATTCCACTTTGCACTTCCATAACATGTTACTGCATTGATATCGTTACTTACAAATGCCTTTTACCTACTGTTAGCACTTCTGACGAGATTTGACGTTTCTTTATTTGTGATAATTATTTTATTTTTTGGCCCCCTTTTTCTCATACCATGACATACAGTATAACCTAGAAGAACATATTTATGACATAAAATGACATGTATTTAACGTGATTAATGTGTACGAGATTCATCAACCCGATAACTATGAAAAGTTACAGCAATAAAATAATGTAAAAGGGAAATATCGGAAAACCCGAAAAGGGTCCATAAAAAAGACACTTACGACCAAAAGGTTCAACTTTAGACCTAAAATCTCTAAACCTTTGTACCAATATGAAATGAACCAATTTATTTTCATAAGGGCATGATGAAAAACCTATCTTCGGCCTTTCTAACATATTGTGTCAGCATTATGCAAATTAACTACAAATAAACACAAAAAATTATACTTACTGTCTGCTGCCAGTGCTGACTCTGAATGGGAGATCAAATGTTCGACATATTCAAAACAGAGAATTATGGATTTTTTCAACCATTGAAAAGGATGTTTTCGAAAAATCAAATTTTGCAAAAGTTATTTAGCTCTAAGTCCAATCAATAGGTACCAGTCCAGTGCCAAATAAGGTTCAAAGTTGGACATTTTGGTCGATCATCCTAAAATCTCATTTGAACTGGCCAGGCGCGGTCCTATGGGAGGGGGGAGGGTTGTCGGGGTGTGATCACCCCCCAAGCAGCAAACAACCGCTACAAAATACTCGTAAATGCTCGAATTTCTATAAAAAAATTGAATTTCTCCTAGTAGATGAGCCTTTAAATTTTCAAAAAATTTCCACTCCGTGGGGGTGTTTAAATGACGAAAAAGTTTGTTTATCACTTAAAGGCTTAAGATTGAAGAAAATGCGGTCTACCAAACTCAAGCAGCTGTAACTTGCAATTCCCTGGATCGAATTATACCAATCAACTTCTGTTGAATTACTTAGAATGTTGACTTTGAATTTGCTAACCATTTGTCTACTTAACATTTGAGCTAGGTAATGAAATGTAGGGATATTTTTTTAAATTGTAACTAATATCCTTCATATGCCTAAGTTTACATGAGCAAATTTTGATAAATTTCATATTTATTTTAAAAATCTTAGCTTCTTAATTCTTCATTATGTTCTAAATTTTGGTGGAATGACAAATTTGAAAAAGTCTTATAGGGAAGTGAAAATTGTTGTAACACTGATATACTTGAATATTTTTTCTTCTAAGGTCAGACATTGATCGGTCAGATAGAAGAAAATAACAAAAATACTCAACCTATATACATAAGTACGGAATCATAAGATTGGCAATTTAGAGATATACCGAATAGTGGTATTCGGCAAACGGCCGAATACCGAATATTGACCTTTTCAACTATTCGGCCGAATATTCGGTCGAATATTGTATTGAGTTTTTAATGAAAAACACTTAAGCGATTATTTCAATGCTTTCTATTTCTTCCATATTGATGATCCTCATATTTAAGTCGATTCTTTTCAACCAGATGATATTATCGGATGATGTATCACAAGATATTTTAAAGTAGGGGTCTTTCTGGTTTTCAAAATGTCGCCTATAACTGAAAAGACATCAGATGACTAATCGCTTCTAGGGCGTTTATCACCAACGTTCCTGTGATATCTGGAACAAAACATGTCAAAACAGGTGCAAAGCTATTTGAAATTACTTCTTTGATATTGAATCAGATAAAGGTCTAATTTGTACAAGAAATCTCAAAATAGTTGTTGAAAAGAAAGATAATCTTCAACCTTTAGCACGAATCATCTTCCTTAAGCATATCATACTTACAACCCACGTATCCACACGGTCAGGCATTCAGGACGATTAAAAAAAAATTAAAAAAGGGCAAAAATTATGTTTATCTTGAAGATTTTGAAAAATAGTTATTTAATACAAAGTTTCAAAAAATTTAAAGAGAAATTTTGAGTTTTTTATTCGATTTACCAAATAATCTTAATAAACCTGAGCAAAATTCGGGAAGCTTTAAACATCCCGGCCAGATTTGACTTATCTGGAATCTTTACTGGATTTATGGGCAAGCATGAATATATCCAGAAAATCTGGAATAAACTATAATCAAATTGCCAATTTTCTTTAATTTTCAGAAATTACTATCATTTTAAATGGATTTACAGATCTTGGTCATTCTAAGAAATGAAAAAATACCTTTGGACATTAAGTGTGAATTTGCTTTATTAGTAAGAAATTTAAATTGGAGTCACATTCTCTATTGGAGTGATCAGTTTTCCAGTAGGCGCTTGAGAAACGTGTGACTTCAATTGACAGTCTTGGAACCTTCTTATCTTTCTGTTTGACACCAATATTTTACAAAATAAATTCAACACACTTTACAAAGTGATGACTGAACTCATTCCAAAAACCATTCCAAACTCACTTGCGTTTACAAGAAATTTATAATTAGATTGCAAAAATTACAATTGAGTTTTTGAATCACAGTAAAGATTCTCTTGCACGATAGGGAAGAATGACATCCAAATGTTAAATTCTCAGAAAAAAAAATCTCTTGCACTAATTTATCCCAAGTAACAATTTTAGCTTTATTATGGTCAGCAAAATTTCGTTTGGACTATAGCATTAATCTTCATAAAAAGCTAAAGCGCATTCTATAACATCACCTGGACTCTAATAAAGCCAAAATTAGGCTATTTGGCCCTACTCTGGAAACGTCATCATGACATATCATTGTTGGTCATCAATGTTGGTCACCGAAGCTTTTAAAAAGCTATTATTAAACATGTTAGGAATTTTTGTTTTTTTCGATTCTGTGAGTTCTCGGAGTTTTATTTTTATTTTTCCCAGCAACCATAACGGTTGATGAATGATGATTGCATTAATGAGATATTTATGATCTGGTAAAATTAATACCAGAAATTCCAATGTTTTAACCATATTTTGAGCCTTTTTAAATAAAAACGGATTGGTTGTTAATTACCCGTGGAATAAATCATGAGTTGAAATCAAATTTCTTTGTCTGACGTCATCTTGAAATCCAAGATGGCGGATTCCGCTGATCTTTCAAATGTTGTTAATGACTTAAAATCGCATGAAACCCCATCAATATTGGTATTGGGTGAAAGGGCTAAACGAGTAGAAGTCGAATTTTGCTATCAGACGCCATCTTGAAATCCAAAAAGGCGGCATCCGCTGAACTTTTAATGCTGTAAATGACAAAAAGTCGCATTAAACAACTACAATATGGGTATTGGCACTGATAACTGATGTACAAGCTCGAACAAAAAATCTTCAGAAACGTGTGTAAAATTTCCAGTGCTCTCTTTTAAAGAAGCCGTTAAAAAGTGACGAAAAACAGTGCCATCTATTGCTTGATTTGTAACTTTTGAACGGCGCAATAGATGGCACTGTTTCTAGATAGCTCTTTTGAAAGTAAGAATTTTTCGAAAGGGCGCAATGGTATTTGAACTCATTAATAAATAAATTTGAATACATGAATTGCTCTTCATAATTAGATGAACTACGAATCAATTTCAGCTTAGAAAAATAGCATCATTATAATGTTGTCACTAGAGAGACTGAAGAAATGACAAATATACAAGCTGTAATTATTAAATTCCAGATACGTATTCTAAATTTCAAATGCTATCATTCAAACAAGCCGAACCAACTTTCGAAGTACCTGATTCTTGGAAGCGCGCAACTGTATATGATCTCAAAAATTTATAAACTAACGTCGTAAACAAATTTTACCTTGATTCTTTTTACTAAAAAGGACTAACTAACAACTTTGAACAAGCCAGACGAATCAGTTATTTTATTAAGTTGAGCTTAAAATTAACAATCCAACGAAGAAATGCAGATTCTATGCTACTCTGAGCGGGCATTTTCACGCATCATATCTGTTTATATTAAGTGCTTCATGCTAGTTTAAAGCAATTCGGAAAACAGCTTTAAGCGTAAAACTTTGATAACGCAAATCATAAATGTGTAATAAATCTTCAAAATCAATTTGCTCGAAACTCGTTAAATAGATCCGACCTTTTCATAATTGACTAAAAATTTGTTATTTTGTTTTGTTTACATTTAATTTTCTTCTTGACAGTTCTCTCTGGTGTCCTTGGAGACATCTGGTGGCTCAACCAAAAAACATGAATTGATTCAAAACAGTCGTTGGGACTTTACACACTTTTCAAGGCTTAGCTTGTACATCAGTTCATCAGTGGTATTGGTTGAAAGGGCTAAACTAGAAGAAGTCATTTTTTTTCTTTTCGACGCCATCTTGAAATCCAAGATGGCGTCTTCCGCTGAACTTTGAAATGCTGTTAGTCACTGAGAATCGCATGAAAGGCCCACAATATTGGTATTTGGTGAAAGGGCTAAACTATAAAACGTCGAATTTCGCTATCGGACGTCAACTTGAAATCCAAGATGGCGGCTTCCTGAACTTTAAAATGCTGTTCATCACTGAAAATCTTATGAAACTCCCATAATATGGGTATTGGCTAAAAGGGCTAACCTAGAAGAAGTCAAATTTCGCTATCAGGTGCATCTCAAAATCCAAGATGGCGGCTGTCACTGAACTGGCAACCCGTTTGAACATTTTGTGTTGTCAAAATCGAACGATTTTTTTTCCCAACTTTGTTTTTACTTAGTACCACATTTTTTATCATGTTTTTGATGCATTTATCACTTTTCGTGTTTTGTCGATAGTTTTGTTTTTTGCCATATTTGCTATTTATGTCATTGTATTATGTCTATCATGCTAATATGTCTAAATTGTATTGGTCCTATTAAAGCGAAAAAAAAAGTTATTTTGTTTCTGTTATTTGTTTGATTTAAGGAAATGTGCCAAAATCGGATGTTTCCAAAATCGAGTGTTGCCAAAAACGATCGGAGTTTGTATTGTGGTTGCTTTGTGCGATTTTGGGTCACTTACAGCATTTCAGAGTAAAGCAAAATGAGAAAATCGACTACTACTCGTTTAGCCCTTTTACCCAATACCAATATTGTTGGGGTTTCAACACTTTTAAAGTTCAGCGGAAACCGCCATCTTGAATTTCGATGGCGTCAAATAACGAACTTCGACTTTTACTGGTTCATCTCTTTCAACTAATACCCATATTGTAAGGGTTTGAGGCGATTTTCAGTCATTTACAATATTTTTAAGTTGAGTAGTAGCCGCCATCTTGGAATTTAAGATGGCGACGGGCAACGAAATTCGACTTCTACTCGTTTATTACTTTCACCTAATAACAATATCAAGAAGGTTTCATGATATTTTCATTTATTTACAACTTTGAAAATAAAAGCGGAAGCCGCCATCTTGTATTAATGATGGCGTCAAGCAACAAATTTTGTTCCTCCTATTTGAACCCTTTCACTTAATACTCATATTGTAGAGTTATTCATTCCACTTCCGGTAATTCGAAGTTTTCATAGATTTTTAGAATTTTTTATTATTTTAACTCAAAATCAACACACAGAACTTATCAAAAATGTGTAAAAATGGGAATTCCAATTCAAATATGTGCTATCTAATCTGAGCGTGTCCTGTTTTGACATCTTGATCGAGAACTGTCACTAAGTTTTATGGCGGTTTAATAATCAGGCACTGAGTGCTATTATAGAACATGCAAAAGAGAGCTTGGAGCAAACTTCTAAGTTTGTGTTTTGTTATAGTTTAAACATAGCATTCCTAACTTTTTCTAAATAACTGAAACAGTATGTTTAATGAAAGATTTATGACCGTTTTCAAAACTATCTGAAAACAGATGGTCGATTCAAGAATATAAGCATTTTGCATGACCATAATAAAACCATCATAAAACGAGCTGCACAAAAAAAGCCATAATAAAACCATAATAAAACATCGAAATGCTATTTAGCTTGATCTGTGTTACTTGGGTTGTTTACAAACTTACAATAGTAGGCTTTTGCTTTTCATAGGAGACGGAATAGCTGCGCGTGGTTTTTAATAAAAAAAAAAAGTTGGAAAAAACCATAAAAAGCTATTTTGTTGAAGATTATAGGCAGAAAGTTGAAAGAAAAAAATTGAGTTTTTGCTTTTTTTTTCAATGATTGCCAAAACGGGATTTGAGCTTTATACTGGAAAATAGAATATTTTTCAATTTTTCATTAATATTCTTATTAAAAGTAAGTATGGGCTTCTAAATTCTTCAAGGTTAGTTGTATAAATATTATAACTAATGTTTTATGGTGAATTTGCACATATAAAGAAGCAAACAATGCTTGGTTAACTCTGTATAAATACTTTAATATTTTCATTTTTGAAACAAACAGCGTTCCACTCAAAGCCATCGTATTCTAGATATAGCAAAAACTAGCAACTAGTTTTAGGATATGTTTTTGATAAGGCTTTCACCTATTCAAAAATATAAAATTTACCACGGCGATCGGCAACGCAAACTTTATTTTTGCTTCCGAAAAACAGAACAGAGTAAGTGTTTTTACGCACACGCTCTCAAACCACTGGGCTCGCAGGGAGAGGCGGGCTATATGCGCATATTAAGGAAAGCACTCATTTTCTCCCATATTCCCATAGATAGGAGTCTGAAAACTATATACACATGAGCGGACATCTGTTTTACGTACGTTAGAGCAATTTTTCTGTTAAAATCTCTTACAGGTTTTGTGAAAATAATTTTATAGTAAAAAAAGTCAAAATAGTCGATTTCCGAAACTGGCGGGCTAAATGCGCATATTTATGTTTTAAGCTTTATTTCATAAACACTTGCAATATTTTCATATTTTTTCATTGAAAATGGTAGAAACGGATGTTAAGCATACGTCAAGGCTGAAATTTTGGTGAAATTTTTTACATCATAAGTTTTTTTACATGAAACATAGTTAGGTATGCCATATGGCCATATTTCATGGTAATATTTTGTTCATATCGTATTTTTATCGAATCAGTATGAAGTTTTTCTTTTTTCGCTGTAAGATCGTAATGTTTCAATAGAGAAAAGTTAAAACATTATAAGACTTATCTATTTTCCTTGATATATGAATTTAACCTGCCTTGATATGGGCATTCAGAACCTGTCTCTTATTCCAATATCTTATCATATACAACCTTGCCAAAAGCTTCAATTTGTTGAATTTCCGATTTCCAGATGAATAAGAAAGAAAAACCATAAAAACTTTTATTCACAGAATCTGTACGCACGATAAATAAAGTTCAATATATTCATACAAAACTGACAAAAATTTTGTTTGAATTTTTAAATATTTTCGACTTTATACAAAAATTTAATTTTTTCATGCCATGTGTTAAAAGCGTATTACCCTCAAACTGTACTGATTAGATATGATGAATCTCCAGCCATATCGTCAATCGCCTGTATGCGCATATTACCCAACATGCGCATTTAGGAACACTTCCCCCTACATGGGAATTCTCTTTCTGAGTTTCTCATGTATAGTTAGCTTGTGCAGAGCAAAGGCGAGAGCAATTCATGGGAGTTTTTCTTCAACATGCCCTCTAGCCTAAAATTTCAACACCTATCAAGCTTTTTCCTATTGGCGCACTAATGCCTGTCTATCCACATTTCTTTCAAATTTCTATAAAATAAATTCTCTCTAGTTTCCATTCCGCCGCACATGCCATAAAAATTAAAATCATATAAAATTACGGCGATCAAAATCATATAACAAGGTTTAAAATATCATCGGTTTCTTTGTATTTCGTTTGGGGTCTCTTGCTTTCAGTTGTAAATAAAAATGATATAAAATGCGAGAAGGAAATCATAAAAATTTGGAAACAAAAAAAGTTAGTATATGCTGATCAAAATTTTCTATTAAAAAAATTATAAAAATTGTTGAATTCATGTAGGTAGAGTGTCAAACTTTATTCGTGTTAATGTTTTTAATTTTATCTTTTCGTATTTTTCGTAACACATCCATCCAAATCATCTTGAAAGAGCAAAATTTACTAGATGACATGCACATAGCCTAGAGTTGCACTCCGTCCCGCAAAAGCGGGACATGTCCCGCTTTTTTGTTGAGTGTCCCGCTGTCCCGCTTTTTCCTCAAAATGTCCCGCTTTTTTTATCGGTAAAAATTTACAAAGTTAACTGACTAACAACGAAAAAAATCAAACTTTTAGTCTCATTTTGAATTCTGTGATGAACATAAAATCATTCAAATACATCTTTCCCAAATAACACTGAATGATTAATGAGAATTTTCAGGCCACTTATGAAACTTAAACTTGGTCTTGTAGCCTGTTATAAAACCTGAAATGTTGCTTGGTTTTTTTCAACATAAACAGCATTTTTCATAGTTTATTTAAGGCAATACTGAAGAACTCTAATGCTTTAGCATTACAGTAAGATTTTGATTCTGTTAAGTGTTCTTGGAGCAAGTTCAACCAATGTATGAAGAAAATATTGTTTAAGTTGCCTCCAAAAAATTATAGATTATAGAATTAAACAGAATAATTTTGGATCCGCAATCTTAGTTAAATTGCGTTATATTAAACACCACCTTTTTCGACTAAATTGTCCAAAGTATATTAAGATGAAAGGTGATGGAAGTTTTCTTGAGTTTTCAAATTTTTTAACAAATTCCCTAAATAACCAACTAATTTTTAAACAAATTGCACAAAGATTTTTTTCACGGTATGAAATCCGCCTTTTTCATGAACGACTTGAAATATTTTCTCTCAAATAACGTGTAAATTCGCGAAAACCGTGGAAAATAACAGTGCATATGGCAAAAAACCGTGTAATTAGAAGTCATGTAGAAAAACTGGGTAAAATCAATCTGCGTTTAAAAAAACCTTAGTATACTTTCTATGAACAACTTGGCTGATGATGAAATTATAAGTTTGGCTACAAAATTAAGCGTTTTTCAAGATTTTCTTTTTTCGGCTGTGTCCCGCTTTTTCTTCGTGAAATGTCCCGCTTTTTTCTGAAAGTATCTGGTAAGTCTAATATAGCCAAATAGTAAAAAGTGACATAGCCCTGAAATCTTGTTCAAGCAATTATTTACGAACTAACGAATAACTGAAGATAATGTGGAAAACGGTCAGAATTAGCTTTGGTATGTTTTTGAGAAAATTTGATGCATCAGAAACAAACCGAACGTTAATCACAAAATAGCTCATCAACAATAGACATTCAATTCAATAATAAAATCGTTCTTTGTGCAGATTTTTGTAGTTAATATTTTCTAAAATCTGTTGTTTCAAATGTGCCATTACTATTTTAAGATTGCACAAAACTTTCATCATTTTTAACTAGCGATTTAACATGAAAACCGAGAAGGAAAATAACAGATATAAGAAAAAAATATATAAAAAAAAATTCATTTTACTTACCGTTTAACCCAAAACTCACTACAAACTGTTCCCCCTTTCCCCTCAACGTAACACACTCATATCAGATTTGCTATAAAAAATTCAAAGACCGTAACAAACAGATGGTGGGAATTGTTCTTTGTTTTTTAACTTTCGCCACCGACTGTTAAAGAAATAGCTAGTAATATTAAGGTAGCTACAATTTTAGTTGTATGTTAATTTATATATGTGTTATTCTACGTTACACTTATAACGTTCAAAAGTACCTATGAAAAGCACCTTTAAGTTTGTTTTTTTGTTCACATTTGGGTTGTTGAAAACCCCAAATGATAATTTTTATTCAATGTTTAACAGCACAAAGCTCCAAAAGAACCTGGTTAAAACAATACCTCTTAATCCTAAAATGTATAACTCATTCCCCTAATATTAATGTCTAGGCAATGCTAACTGCTTTGTATAAATCAAGCTAAAATTACTTGTTAGATGGCCACCTTTCCACAGCTTGAATCAATCGATACTAATAACCCTCTCACATCAGCAAACGCAACTCAGGAAGGATCTTCGTTCGAGAGTGCCTCTTCGCTGTATTCCTTGGCCCGGGTTGACGCTATCAGTGAAGACACACCACCGGTGGAGGAAATTCCTCAATCACCCCCTCACATTCCCGTTCTTCCCAAAGCCTCTCCGGCACATTCGGTAAGCAGCAGCAGCAGTGAAAGCTACGCGATGGCAACGAAGAAAAGTTCTCCTCCTCGAACGACAGTGTTGCCAAAAGCGATGGGTGGAAAGATCAAGATCAAACCCGAATCCATATCTGATGACGAACGCAGCGAAAAGCGATACTCGTCATCTCACGACGAAAAAGACTTGGGCAAGGGAACTTTAACGAGAGGTGCTCGGAGGGGTCGCGATTGGAATGAGGAAGAGCGTCGAAGGAAAAAGAGCACCTTCAAGCTTGAGTTTGACAAAGATTCCCTAAGAACTTACACGACTCCGATGCTGAGACAGCCGAGCCCTGGCTTCAAGAAGCTATCCCCCGAGGACAAAAGTGCACTAAACGTATTGGATGGAGCGAGCCCTAGCGGTAAGCAGAAACGGTTCCGGCCTAAGACTAGAAAGTCACCTCGAGCACGAACGGCAACCGGTGGAGAGGAAACGACGATCGCTGCGAGTACACCGATGCGACGGGCCAAGACTCCCTTGATACGGAGTCCGGAAAAACCTCCGAGTTCAACGCTGCCGGCGCATGTGACCGTGCCAAAATTGAGTCCAGCTCAGTATTACTCACAAATTAAAAGTCCACCTTCGGGAAGCTCGCCCCGGAAACAGAAGATGCCCCCTACGGAACAACGATTGAAAGCAATTTCCACCGAGTCGCTGCGGTCCGTATCTCCCGGGTCCGATTCGGTGTTCTACAGCGAGGCGGACGGATTGTCCCAATCCGATCAACAGGTGAGCTATTTGATGCATCAAATTAGGTCTAAATCTTTTCAATTTTGTTCCAATCATTATATCGGTTCCAAAACAATCATCGCTCCAAATCCCCCCACAGGTCCACTGCCACCATTGCGGCAAGGAGGTCGAATCCGGGACGGGAACCGGAACTGGAGCCGCCGGCGAGTCGGAAGAATCGATGACCACCGCCCTAACGCTCGACTCGACCGACGGCGATCGACCGGATATCGTACAGCCCCCGGAAGGCTTTGCCGATTCACCCGACTGCACCAAAACCGTCCACACCCGGCTGTACAAGAAGATGGACAAGCGATTTCGCTCCGAAGACCGGCACGCCGATCGATCGCGTCACTTCAAATCGCGCCAGGAGTACCGAGCGAAGGTGAGTTTTTGGTTTTTCGGGTGTTGAAAGTGATTGAGAGGATAATTTTGTTCCGCAGAGCGAAGAGCGAGGTCGGGATGAGACGGAGCCGAACAATCTGCGACCCGCAGGATCTTCACCTTGTGTCGCGCCTGTAGCTCCGTACACGGAGCATCAAGCGGAACCGGAGCAAGGAATCTACCATGGGAACTACAAGGCAGGATTGTGGATCTGCATTGCCGATCGAGACGTTTGGCGTAGGTACGATTTGAGTGGAGATGGATCATTTGATCGGGCTCCACGAGATGTAGCCGATCGTAGGGGATCTACAGATTCGGAAAAAGATTTTCGCAAGAAGTATCAAGCGATCACGCATCGTTTGGTTCATCGGAGATCGTGTGTCGAGATGTATCGACGACAAAGTACGAATAGCTTCGGTAAGATCTTAACTTCGTTTTGTCTCAACCGATCAGTTAAAATCAATTGAACTTCCAGAAACGGACAAAACGGTAATGGTTTGTCGTAAATCGGGTGAGTTCGGCTTTCGGATACATGGTTCCAAACCGGTGGTGGTATCTGCTATTGAACCCGAAACACCTGCTGAAACTTCGGGTCTTGAGGTCGGTGATATCGTTCTTTCGGTAAACGGCATTCCGGTGATCGACAAAAGCCACTCTGAGGTAGTGAAGATCGCTCATGCTGGTAGCGATACTTTGGAACTTGAGGTTTGTCTTTAGAGAACTGTTAAGTTCACACAGGGTTTAAGCTTTATTTTCACAACTAGGTGGCGCGCACAATTGGAGTTCTATCACCCTTAGATGACACCACATCGAATCCCTCGCTTTACTCAGGATTTTTGTGGAGGAATTCCACCACAAATCCTGGAAAATGGATCAGAAGGTGGTTCTTACTTAGGCCGGATCACTGCCTGTATTATTACAAGTCTGAGTTGGTAAGTATCTTCGATCATCTGGAACCTTCCAATTGAATCGAACGATACATTCTTTTATCAAAATTCACAGGACAACCAACCAATCGGTGCCATCATGTTGACCAACCACAAGGTCGATCGTCTCACCATCGAAGCTTCCGGGAAGGCCTTTTCGTTCGCCGTGGACACCGAAGAGGGTACCAAGGTTCAGCTGGCCGGAGATACTGATGAAGCAGCCAGCCGCTGGATAGCTATCATAAGCCATGCTGCTCAGCAGAGTGATCCCTGGCTGGAAAATAGGTAAATCGTAGAAAAAAGATTCAATTTGACCGTTTTTTTTAACGAAACCTTTCTTCAACAGTGCCCGAAACCTTCGACTTTCGGTAAGCGGAATTCATAAGCCGGACTGTGCCGGACCCCTCACGAAGTTGGGCAGCAAATGGCGATCCTGGACCAAGCGCTACTGCGTGCTGAAGGATGCCGTCCTCTATTTCTATCACGATGCGGGCAGCAAAAATGCGTTCGGTAATTTTAACGTTTTCCTACTTAACTTTAACCTAGTTTCTTAAATAGAACCCAAAGGAGAACCTTTTTTAAATTATTTTTAAATTATTTTTTCTTCATTTTTGTTATTCACTTTTCAACAGGGATGGCCTGCCTGCAGGGCTACCGGGTGCAACCGTCGTCTGCCGGTGGCAAGAAGTATGCCTTCGAGATCGTTCCTCCGGAGCTGACCCTGAGGCACTACTACTTCCACACCGACACCGAGATGGACAAGAAGCGGTGAGTACCATTTTCAAGGTCTGGAATTTGTTTTCAGATACTTTGGGACCACAGTATTGGAAATATCAAACCGTTTTGAAATCACAAATCGGCCGTAGTCTAGGGATAAAAACTAGAATCCTCTATACCAGTGGTTTTCAAACTTTTTTCTCTCAGCGCCCCCTTTTGAAAAATTGTCGAGCTAAACGCCCCCCTGGGCAAATTTTAGAAAATCTTTAAAAAATGTTAATCTTAATCGTTGAAAAACCATTAGCTTTCAGCTATATGTTGTTGCAAGATTTTACTCAAAATTAATTCCAATTTATATGAGGCCTCCAAACATAACATACGCGTTTTTCTAGAAATAAGCTTTTATGCACTCATACTCTTTTTCTCTAAGGGCATCATATTGCTTAAAACCTCCAGTAAACAGTTAATTCCATTTAAAGTTTCCTCGACAAAATTCTATAGTCAACATTGATTTGAATTATTGAATACAAACGGACTACTGTTAAGCTGGTGGAATAACGTAAAAAAAGTATTTTTTCTTGATATCTGAATTTCAATCCTTTTCAATTTATGCAGAATTCACGGTTCTTTAAGTTTAAATTAGATTCTACTAACTGAATTGCGTCAATGTTAGTGATACTAATATACTAATAAGAACTTATAATAAAAATTCCCTTTCCTGATTTTTTTTTTCATTTTTTCTTTCAAAAAAATCTATCATTAAATCATAAATTACGCCTTTTAACTTAGATTTTTTCGAAGGTTTAGCAGATTTTTAAGACAATACATTTTAAAGATTATCAAGCTTTCTAAAATTAATTAAAAATCAAGCCATTTAAAATTTATCCTTTTCAGCATAACCCAAAATAATCTAACAAAACCATCATGTAAGAGCGTATACAAAATCTGTGACAATTAAAAAAAAATATTTTAAATGCATTTTTAGACATTAATTGACATTATTGAGATAAAGGATCAAACATTTGCTTGCAGCTTTGTGAAATTATAGATATTTTAGTCTTGAACTTGATGTTTAGTTCTTTAACGTAATTTCGTTGTTTTGCATTGAATTTACTCATTGTTATTTCAAATCAACGTTGTTCTGTGATTTGTGAAAATGGAAATAACGACCTCACCGCCCCCTTGAGCCCTTACACCGCCCCCCAAACTTCAAAATTGAGCTCACCGCCCCCCTGGAAGCTCTCAACGCCCTCAAGGGGGCGGTAGGGACCACTTTGAAAACCACTGCTCTATACCAATGGTCGGTCATAGGATTGAATATAGCACTCATAGCATGGCTGTAGAAACGATTTTCAGGTTCAACCCCCCTCCCCACACCGCATGAGGGTCTAGGAAAAGCAAGCAAGATGTTCTACTCAACGCTTAAATTTTTAAACTGGTAATCAAATTTTGATGCTTGAAAAAAGTTATTCAAGATGAACAATCTTGACTCAGAACTGATGCCAAAACCTCGAAAACTTATTCCAGTTTCAGAATTCTGCTACAAATTCCCAAAAATTTTTCACTTGATGATAAAAATTTCTTTATGAATTCTAAATCAATCAATCTGACTAAATCAAAATCAGAAAAAAAAATCACCAATTCGTGAGTTTTTAAGTGGAAAATGATGGACTTTAAAGGTAATGGGGCAAAAATATTTTTACCATGTCCTTTTTCATCGTAAATTTCTTTAAAAAAACATCTGAAAAATTCATTAGCAACACAACGCTTCCAAAATTGTGCATATCCGATAATAGCCTTAGAAATCATCCTGAGTTTTTTTTATACAAACTCTAAAATGGCGATCCAGAATTGATAACTCAGAATAAGATTCATAATTCGGAAGTCATATTTTGATTCTGCTTAGAAATAAATAAAGAAATACCTATGAATTCAGATTGAAACCAAATATAAAATACTAGATTGAGGATTGAGGACTCTCAAATTGAATTTTTTTTTATCTGGAATCTACATTCAAAAATCGTTTTTATTCACATTTCAGAATCCGTATTGAAATACGGAAAAAATGCAAAATTTTAAATTCCATAAGAAGTAATTTTCATAATTTTAACTTATATAGTAGCTTAATCTGAATTTTGAATATTTAAAGCAGTAAACACAATTGTTATTCGAAATTCGGACTATGCTTATAAATAAGATAAAATTTTCAAGATTACTATTTCATTCCAGTTTCAAATTGCAAGAGGTCATAGACTTAGAATTTTAGAATAGAAATTTAGTCAGTTGTTATTTTAGAAAAAAAAGATGTCCTCAGGGTTTTATGCAAGGAATTCATTTTAATAAAAAGTATTTGAGGATAAAGTAACATGTAACGTTCCCGTAAAAAAATTGATAGTATTTTTATTGCAGTTTTATCAAGAGGCAAATTTGACAGAAATTTGCTTTTCTCAACAAATTAATAGTCCATACAATAGAGGGTTGATGGTTAAAATCTACGAATTTGCTCGAGAGTTTGATAGATTTAGCTTATTCTATTTGAGCATAGAAAAAGTTTTTTTTCACAAATTTAAGGCAAGCAAGCAAAAATGTTTTCTATGTTCAAATCAAAAAAGCTTAATTGACCAGATTTTAGAGCAAATTCAAATATTTGAACCATCGATGAAAGTTAGTTCTTTTATTTGTAACTAAAACATTCCTTGTGCAAATTTTGTTTATCATTTTAGAGATTTTCGTATGCAATTTTAAATATAATTGATTTAATACATTTAACTAGAAATGTAAAAGATCTGAAAAAAGAATAAATAAAAAGTAATCAGAAATAATCCATTTATTTTTTTTTATTTGTGCATTCTTTGAACAAATATATCATACAAAAAAAGGTCCCTAAGTGAAAAGTGAAACAAAATTTTTAAAAACAATTAGAATATGAAAAATTTAAAAAAAAACATAAAAGCAAAAGCTGCAACATTTCATTCAAAAATATACATCTGTATTTTTTCATTCGAATGAGAGTTTGGAAAGTAAACTAAATTCTTATAACTCAGAAAGTGCTATATATTCAAATAAAAATAATTATGTGAAATGATAAAGTGAATTCAAAATTGAAAATGTTGAAGAGAATTGAAAAAAATATCAGAAAAAATCCTAAATTGTCAGTCAATAGTCTAATTTTGAACGTTTCTGAAATCTGTAAATCACGTCAATCCAAAAAAAATCTTGAAAAATTTTAAATTTCATGAATTTAAGAAATTTGAAATCAATAGTTTTTGAAAAAAGAATCAGAAATCTAGAGAATTGAAAAATATTGATAAATTTTATTAAGGTAATAATTTTTATTTTTATTCCAAAAATTGTAAAACGAAAATCAAATCAAAATATTTCGATAACCTCAGAAATTTTAAAAATTTAAACTATTCTCAAATCTTGAAAAACTCTAAAAAAAAATTAAATTGGAAAATTTTAATGTTTTATTCATGTTGTATGATAGTTTTAAAATTTTGGGAATCTTCATCAATTTTGCATTTGTCGAATATTTTGAAAATTTATATTTTTGTATGTCTCGGGATTTCAAAAATTCTAATGATCTAACAGATCTTTAAATTTAAAACAATACAAAATTCAAAATAGCATTTTTTTTATTTTAAAGGAGCTCTAAACTTTGAAGTAAATCACTTATTGAAAAAAAAATTTCAAAACTGATTATCTCAAAAATTTAAGTAAAAAAATGTTTCTAAAACTTCTGAAAATTTTTTGAGCTTGTCCCTTTTGAGATGTGGAAAGACTCGGAAATCTCGTAAAGTTTCGCAAAAAATTTTTTTAAATCACTTTTAAATCATGTTTTTTTTCAAACTACTAAAATCTTGTAAATCTTGGAATTTAAGAAAATGTTAAATATCTCAAAGATGTATTTTTCAAACTGCCATATCACAGATAGAGGCAAACAATGTCATATTTTAACTTGAAAAAAAAATCCAATGTTGGTAATTTACAATAAAAATTAAAACATTAGGCTGACCCTTCAAAGGAGAGTTCTCTCATTTTTCTTGGAAAAGTCGCATTTTCATCGTACAATTAATTATTTAATGCTATAAAATAAGCGATTTAGCCCTTTTTGTTACCATTCTGGTCAGTTATTTGACAAATATTGTAAAAATTAAATTGCCATCGGCAATAAAATAATGAATAGAGCTAAAGTCTGCTATGCCGATCCTATATCATAACATAGCATTCTAAAGTGTAAACAACTAAACCACAGAGAGAGAGAGATTCGATCTCATAACCATTGGCATAGCAGACTTGAGTTCTATTCACTATATTTTATCCGCTGGCAATTGATATGTAATTTGAGGCAACACGTTAAGTTTACACTGTTATAACCATGGTTAAAATGTTCCAAGAAAAATGACCTTTTTTGAAAGTGAATTCAACAATATTTGACCAAAATGGTAAAGAATTGGGCTAAATCGCTAATTTTACTTTTTTTTTGCATTCATCAGTTGTACGATGAAAATGCGCTTTTCCACGAAAACGAGAGGACTTTCCTTGGAAGGGTCAGTCTAGAGCGTTTTTTTGTTTCAATAATTAACAAACTATGGATTTTTTTTCTCGAGTGAAAAAAAATAACGTCTCTGGGATAATTCCAGAAATTATAGATTGATATTAAAACTACACAACGTTGTCTTTGTTTAATTTTGTTTTTGTCCCAATCTTAGATATAGCAGTTTGAAAAATAAACCTTTTTGATAGAAAAATCCTTATAACTAACGAATGTTTCAAGATAGACATTTGCAGTCTAAGACAAAACGGTACGCTTTTTTATTTGATAAAAGTGCTTTGAAGAAACGTCCTTACGAATAAATTCATTTAATAGAGTTAGAGCTAAAACACTATATTAAGACACGCTCTAACATTTCAACATTGAAAAAATCATAGGGCACTTCCTAATCATCATTTGAAATTAATGACTACGAAAAAGTTGCTTTAAAAGGTACCGGCTGCAGCTTTGTAGAAGACAATTTTACTCTATCTTAACAATCAAAAAAGTTTGTGTGTCACAATCATGAAAAAAAATGACACGTCCTTATATCTGATACTTTAAAATTCAAAGCGCTTTATTGAATGAGTGTTATTGATGAAGATGCCTTTTCTCTAAATCTTATAGTTTCTGCATCATTAATTTTGCCTCGCTCAATTCCAGTTCTGGACCACTGTGCGCTGCAATCAAGCAAGATTCTTCCAACTCGTCTAGAAAACTTTAAACCTCTATGAAAAACCCGTCCTCGACGTTTTGTGCACTTATTCCTGTGGCCTTTCTGCTGTGAACATCCGTCCACACGTTGAAATCATTAAATATCAATTCATCAGGATTCACTCACTTAAAATACGAAATTTTTCGTAATAATTTATCAAAGCGAGAAAAACGCGCGCGATGTCAATCAGCCATTGTCCAAAATCTCAAAATTTTCAAACATATCAAAACATCACAAATTCAAAAGTTATTAAAAATTTCCAACTTCTTAATAACTTAAAAATTTAAAAATTCTCAGGAATAACAAAATCAAGTGCTAGAAAAAAACCCAAGTGTTTTAAAGTTTCGAAAAGGTTTTGAATGTTTAAGTAATCCTAAGTATCTCAAAAATCACGATAATCAGATAAAATTGAAAAATTTCAGAAATCATGCAATTAAAAAAAACTCAACTACACATATCTCGATAATGTTAAAAATATCTAATATCTCATAAATATCTTAAATTTTGAAAATGTGGACTACAATTTATAAATGTTGTAATGCTCAAAAATTTCGACTTCACCAAAAATCTTGCTTATCTAGAAAGTTTCGAAAACCCCGAAAATAATATGTTAATGTTACTATCATTTATCGACCATAGCGGTGAAAAGTCATGTCCTTTTTAGTAGGGACATCTGAAGATTATGAAATAATATGTTAATTTCATAGTTTCAACGGAAAAAAATAGAATTCAAAACTAAATGATACTGAAATTCTCAAAAATCACAAAAACCTTAAAATTCTGGATATTTAGAACATATATTAGGTCTTGAAAACCTTTTTTTAATTTTTGGAATTCCAGAATGTTAAAAAAAAATCTAAGTACATACCTTAAAAAGTCTAAAAAAAATGGAAAAACCAAAATTTGAAAACAATATCTGGAATAAAAAAATCCTTTAAAATTTAATTTTTAGAATCGAACTACAGTAGTTTTTCGATTTTATCAATATTCGCCATATTCACGCACGATTTTATCACTCTTTTTTCAAAAGTATTAAAAATCATACAAAACCTATTTAAAGTCTCTTCAAATCAATAAAAAATAACGAAACGGTATATGAGTATTAAATAATGTGAAAGTGTTGAATTGAATTGTTCATTCTTCCTCTGAAAAGAGTATTTAAGTGCTTGAAATCGTCATTCGAACTTGAAAAACGTTTAAATTTATCCAATTAATTGTTAAAATATGGGAATGAAAAGATTATCATAAAAGATTATCTGAAGCGTTTTGAGCCAAAGAGGTATAGATTTTTGTTTTAAAATTTCACACCAGTTTCAATTCGAGAAACGAAAAAAATATTTTAAAAACCCTGTTAAAAAGTGCATAGGACGCACATTCATTTTTGTGCCATTTTTTTTTTTTCATATATAAAACGTGTAATGCACCGATGTACACTAAGGTTTTATACGCGGTTTGTAAAGGACGCACCCTCATTTCTGGCCTTTAAAGTTTGGCAAAAAACCGGATCCTTTACAGCGTTAAATGCAGTAAGTTGCTCTAAATTGAACTTTTTTGAAAATTAACGCCTCTGGCTTCAAAGAGCTTATCTGAAAGCAAAATAAGTTTTAATAAGTATTTTTATGGTGCAGTTTACGCTAGATTTTTTTTATTATTATTTAATCGAAATTAGAGAAAATGTCTTTTCTTTTTGTTTAAAGTATTAGTCTCACTCCATTGTGCACTCTCATGGGATGAATATTTTCATATCAATACTCTACATGCTTTGGCTTTAAGGAAAAATCGTGGATTGCTTTGCCTGAGAACATTATAAAGTCAAGTCAATTCTTTGTCTTCTTGTAAGGATGATAAGTTAAGTTTAAAATGCATTGAAAATCTGATGAAAACTTAGCATGTTATCACTTATTAAAAACAATAACTCATGATTGGAGACAAAATAAAAATATACACTTTTCAAGTTTCGCCAAATTCACGGATTCGGATTATCACGGCAATTTTTTTTAGCGTGATAAAATCGAAAAACTACTGTATATAATTTCCATAATTCGTTACTAAAACATTCGAAAATTGAATGTTTAAAAAATTTCAAATGTATCTCAGATTAAAAAATCGTTCAAAAAAGGTCAATATTTATTGTCACGATACAACAACAATAACTTCTAAGAAATTACTTACAATCAATGTGAATCTGTTTTATTTTCATTACGCTCTGTTTGGTATCATTGAAATTTGGAAACTTAATTTTTTTTTTTGGAGTATTTATTATTTGAAAGTTAAATAATTATCAAATTAAAAAATATCAACTATGAAAGAAAAAATCAAAGTTAAAAAATAAAAATAAAAACCCTAAAAAATTATTATGAAATAAAGAAAGATACAAGGTAAACTTGCAGTTGTGGAATTTATGGAATCAAGAAAGATCTTTCACTTTCTAAAGAATGCAAAAGTTACTAGATCCATCCAGTTTTTAAAAAAATCCAAACTCGAGATTCCAAAATAAGCTACAATGTTCATTGAAAACAAATTCCTGAATTTTTAAATCTATCCCACTTGAATACTCAACAACCTCATTACATTACTCATAATCCATTTCTTTGGTACCTACAAATTGAGAGTTCAAAAACTCTAATTCTTGAGAATCGATAAATTTACAAAAAGAAACTGAATTTTGTGGTTCCTGCAAATTCTCTGTTCGAGCTAAAGCGTAAATCGATTGAAATCCTAACTTTCTCTCCTTCTTTCCTCCCAACATAAAAAAAAACACTCCATTTCGTAGCTGGGTCGCCGCCCTCGAATATTCGATAGACCGCTGGATGAAGGCCGGCTGAAATACGTTGAAAAGATACGAGCAACTCGTATAGTACACATTCAGGCGTTTTCGGCCAGCCGTCGTCGTTTTCATCGTCACAGCAGCTCACCCAGTGCGATGTTTTTACTTTCTTCTGTGTTTTTCGTCCGGCAGCAGCAGCAGAAGCAGTACACTGAAAAAAGTGCGGTGGTTTGTTTTTGGTTTCATATTTTCAAAGAATTAGTTTTTGGAAAAAAATTGACAAAAAAAACTAGGTAAACGCAATGCGGGAGCACAGAGGAAAAGTACGAGATTTAATAAAGAAAAAAAAAATCAATGCATTAGTATTACAATTAGATAAGATTCGATGTCCAATTAGAGCCAGGTTAAATGGATGGGAAGCTTAAGTAGGATTTTGGACGTCATTTGTCAACTTAGAGGTCGGTGTGCTATTCGAAAATATGACACAAAAATAAGCTAATTGGTAAGATGCTCAAAATCCAGTTGTGATTCAAATGTGTTTAGTGTGTAAAACCTAGGAAAAATATAGGAATAAAACTTTTGACGGATAAAAAACATCAACGAACTGAGAATTTGCGATTGGTAAGATGAGAATAAGTCGAATCTTAAGCGCACATTTTAAGAGAGAAACAAAAATAAACTACCGATTAGACCTTACAGAAGAGTATGTGTTAATATAGACAAGAAAATATCAGTGTAATGTATTCTAAAAACCAAATATTAAGAAAAATAAAATCGGGTATTCATGGCTTGAGCAACGTTGAAAAGTTGGAAAACAGTTAATTTTTTAGCTGTTTTGAGAGGGCAAACAATTTGCTGGAAGGTTGTCTGTTGATTGCATTAGAATAGAGTTTACGATTAGGAAATATGTAAATGTCACAATACTAAACAGTATCGAATTATAAATCAGATGTTTTTCTCTGAGAGAACTGATTTCGTTGCCAGTATTTATTGTGGAAAAAAAATCTAAATGTCACAGAAACGATAACTGAAAACACGAATAGATGTCCGAAGCTTAAAAAAATTTCTGTACAATTTTGCAACTTTGATAGCTTTTTTCATAAGAATATCAAAGATTTTGTTAGTGAATAAAAATTTTACGATACCTAGTTGCAAAAAATCTCATATCATATTGAACAGATGATACCTTCGCTGATATTTGTTTTTCAAATGGAACGCATACATAAGATAAAAATATATTACCTACCTATCATGCTTCTCAAAAGTAACCACATATTATAAATTATTTAAACTTATCCTCAAAATTTCAAACTGAATAAAGTAACAACATCATGATTCATTTTTGAGTCATACTTGACAATTTACAATTTAAAAAATAATTGCCAAAATCACTCAACAATGAATTAGTGATAGTGATAATATAAACACTTCATATTAAAAAACAAAAACAAAAGTGCTTTGGTCATCGAGACAGTAAGAAATGATCGATTTCCTGGAAATCCGATTCAACCTTTTCAATCTCTCTTCCCATCTTTAGAGTATTCAGGAAACCTTGCTACACTCAAAGACAATAACTGTAAACCTTTCAGAACATCACATTCCATCTCGAAACATTCCCGTTTTCACAGCAATAAATTCATTCCCAAAAAGGACACTAATTTGTCCACCAGTGCTCAACCAGGTTTCCCAAATGTAAGTCTAAGAAATCCCCACGTTTACAGTTGCAAATTTTTTTTCTCTCAATCCTTGTGCAAATTCCATACAGAGAATACTCATCGCGCTACACAATTCATTTAACTTTACACAAAAACACCACACAAAAAGCCGATAACGAAAACGAATGACCTTAAATATAAAGTAAAGTTAAAAATTAAAATCCATTGATAAACGCCATGTAGATAAAACCACGGAATAAACTGAGTATTTTTTTTAAACTTACGAATCGTCACAGCGACCCTTTGAATATTAGAAAGAAAGAACAAAAAAGGTTATTTTAGACTAGTTAAGTTTTATAAAAAAGTATATCAATATTGACTATTGGAAGTAGTTTAGCCGGAAAAGTAAAAAAGCGGTATGTAGTTAATATATTTAAGAAGATATAAAAAAAATCTGCTAGTCGAAACAATTAATTGTGAATAGAAAATGCAATGTTCAAAGTTTTATTTGAATAACAAGCCCTGAAGACATACATAAACATGTAAAACCGTAATGCTATTAATTACACTCGATTTAGATTAAGTTGATATGCTCCTCCTCCCTGAAAAAAAAAATCGTATGACAGTTGAAGTAAATAGAAACAACCTCTAGCATCGGAACTTGATAGGAAGCAAAAATGCTACAGAGAAAAACCAATAAATAATATGCATCAATCTTCAAAAAAAAAAAAAAAGAAAATTCACACAAACCCAACTGCACCGAAATAATTGAATAAAAAAACTTCAAATAAACCTTTAAAAGATAAAAGCACTGCCAAAAGCGGGAAATTTCCCCTTCGTGGGAATTAAAATACAGATGAAAATCCCGACGACGAAGGCATACCGAGAAAAAAAAACAACCATGAAACCGAATAACTTTAATCTCACGAGAAATTAATACAACACACGTAAAGCGGCGTAATAGTTACGACTACAGCAAAGAAGGTGCGAAATAGACCAATTACTAGAAGAAAAGAAAATCAATGAGAGAGAACTTATTAACTGTGGCGCAAAGAGGCGATACTCGATTAAAATATATATGAACCACAAATTAACGTTTCTGTGTTTCTCAATGGCTGATATATCACATTTCCCAAGGCAGTTTTGTTCGAACGTCTACCAAC
This sequence comes from Uranotaenia lowii, assembly GCF_029784155.1. NCBI lineage: Eukaryota > Metazoa > Arthropoda > Insecta > Diptera > Culicidae > Uranotaenia > Uranotaenia lowii. Next base: position 23,660,977 of record NC_073692.1, read on the forward strand.
ACTGTTTTGACGCAAGAGATTTTTTCTTGAAGAAATGTTTTATCAAAATTTCAAATTCAATCAAATGTCTGGAGATTCGGAAATTTTTCCTTTGTGTCTATGTCCTGTGGTTCAAAAGTTCTGAGTATGTGTGTCTTTTTAGATTTATTGAAAAGAAACATTTTGGACATCAGAGAACAGAAAGGTTTGTATTCTTGGCTTTATGCTTTTTAATCAAGTTTGTATAATTTTTACTTGAAATGTTGTTTTTAGAATTTAACTAATTTACTTTTTTTTTATTTTGCACTAACAAATAGTTTTAGGCCAACACAAGTGTAAAGTGCCTTTCATTAATACATAAAAAAAGGACAACACTATGGGGGAGTCAATCGAATTGAGTTGAGAAATTTCGCGTCGTTTTCATATATTTATTATTTAATAATAACAAATTCGGAAAATTTCGAAATTTTAAAACTGACTCTAAAAATTCGTTTAATTTTGTTTGGAACTATCACGCAACACTTTAGGGCATTTCTAAAGAAAAAAAGCAGTTTTCGTTGATTTTCGATTGCTTTTTTTTAGAGTGAATATGAAAAAAGTGATGTATGTGATGAAGCAGTTTTACGAACACGATAACTGTAATTGTTAGTAGGATATTTAAATAGACAAGTTATTCAAGTCCGTTTAAGGGACAACTGAAATTAAATATTGACCAAGTCGTGAGGACAGCTTGAGCATGGTGTTCGCAATTTCATGCTAGTTGAGAGGACAGCTTGAAATTGGAAAGCGTGTTGGGAGGACAACCTGAAAATATAAACGCGAATTTTAAGCGAGTTAAGAGCTCAGCTTGAAATTGAAAAGGCGAGTTGAGAGCACAGCCTAAGCGTTTTGATTACAATTTTAAGTGAGTTGAGAGGAGAGCTTGAAATTGGATGGCCAGTTGAGAAGACCGCCAGTGCATATTGACGTGAATAACAAGCGAGTGTAGAGCACAGCTTGAAATTTAAAAGGCGAGTTGAGAGGACAGCCTGGGCGTTTCGATTAAAACTTCAAGCGAGTTGAGAGGACAGCTTGAAATTGGATGGCGAATTAGGAGGGTCTCCAGTACATATTGACGCGACCTTCAAACGAGTTTAGAGGACAGGCTGTGAATCCAAGCGAGTTGAGAAGACAGCTTGAAGCAGGAGAACCACGCGAATTTAGAGCAATTTGAGAAGATAGCTTTGGTGTTTTATACAAATAATGATCAAGGAGGATAAAGGGACAGCTTGAGATATGAGAGAACAAGTAAGGGAGTCAAAATGTCATCCAGAATAAATTCTTTTAAACGCGAAGTGCGTTGGGACGGACAGCTTGGAAAAAACATATGGTGCGGAAAGTTTAATGTTAGAAAAGTGTTAAAAGAATACCTGAACAGCATGTTGAGAGAACAGGTTTTGTTTGTGAGGAAAATTGATGATCAACCGAATTCTGAGGACAGTTTAAGATGAGAGGGAACTGTGAATGTTTCGAAGGACAGCTTGGATTTATTATATTGAATAACTCCGGGTGGAGAGAATAGCTTCAGATGAAAAAAAGCGTTAAGGATCTTACAGAATTTTACCAAGCGTTTTATTAGAACATTTAAAGCTAAGAATAGATTCTAAGGTGATTTCAACTAGCAATTATACAGCAAGTAAGATGAACACTAAACTGAAACAAACCAGTAAGAAAATCCATACAGATGATTTTCTGGGCCAAATAATTCATGCACTACAGTAAGAAACAATCCTCTTTGCGTGTGTGCTTGACTCATTTGAGAGGTAACACTTGGATAAGAATGCATCGAGAACAAAATTGATTCCGATAAGTTTTGATTAAATTTTTTTGGGATGGTGATTCATCCATGGGTGTTTTTATCGGCAGATTCTGTACCAGGAATTCATTAATATTCTAAATGCAACCCAAACTAAATCAGAAATGTTTGCCGAAGTAGCAGCGAAAACCTTAAGGTGTTGGGTGATAATATACAGTATTGTTCCGATTTTGTCAGCCCCATCTTGAATTTAGGGCTGACAAAACAGGGTACCTGACAAAATCGGGAAAAAAATTTTTCTTGAAAATAATTTCAATTTTGATTTGATAATTGTCGGTTTACTTGTTATTTTGATATTTTATGTCAATACCGTGATAAGGGGTGACATTGACCCCTTTTCTTTATTTTTTACCCTTCTTACAAGGAAGGGTATACATGTCGCTTGATAAACTAACTTTCGATCCGAGGCCCGGAGGGCCAAGTGTCATATACTATTCGACTCAATTCGTCGAGATCGGAAAATGTCTGTATGTGTGTGTATTTATGTGTGTGTATGTATGTGTGTTTTTTTTTTATTAGTTGTTAACCCAGGTGGTAAATCCATTTTACGGATTGCATTCCAAGGCACGGCGAGCCACCGCGTCCCCCCAGTTTGCTACTCTGGGTCCATGGGTGCAATTGGACGACTCATGATACAATGCTAAGGAACACTGTACCCCCTACGCCATAAAGTCCACCTGGGGCCACTGACCTTTGTTCCCACCTCGAACTGTTTTACACACTTTGCTTCAATAGTGGGAGGTCATTTCGCGCTAGTGCGCTCCAAGGCAATACTCGTTTCCGAATCCTCTGTCAGCATAACCTCATTCTAACACAACTCGATGCGCGACCCCTCCTCTGACGAGTTAGGACCCGACGTCTCATCGTGTGAATGAGGTCCCCACGCAGCGCAACTACTAACTTTGTGAATCCAGTCCAAGATCCAGAAACACAAAGCGAGTTGTCGACGACACTTTCTCTGTTCAAACACGCGGGTAGGAGGGGTAAGCCCCCTAGGCCACGTGTAGGACTCAGACTCCTCCGAACTCACAAATAGTGTTGACTTAAGTCACCACTCAGCGCAACTACCCGATATTCAAGTCGGGCGCATGACCACCCGAAGCGCAGATCGGGCTATAGAACGCCCTAATCAGGTCACACTCGCGGTTCGGGTGCAACAATTCCCGAAACGCGTGTCGAACCCTGACACCTCCGGCAGAATGTGCCTCTCGGACACTGACGTGTAAACACGTCCCTAAGTGATCGGCCCACCATTGGCCACCACTTTGCGCATCTACTCATTTTGCGAATCGGGTCTATACCCACCGAAGCGCAAAACGAGTTGGCGATCGCTCTCTCTCCGGTCACGTCCGCATATCAGGGCCATGACCACCCGAAAGCGTGTTGGACCATCACGCACACACCCAAGTACTGGTACCTAAGTACCCGGGTGCACCACTTCTTCCGCGCGGGTTTGGCAGACCCGTCGACAGCCTCTAGTGGGTTTGGTGTAGTTCTCTTGGCCGTACATCTGCAATACGCCGGACTTGCAGACACGTTTCCACTCTGCACCTCGGGGAGGTGGAACTACTTCGCAGAGCCGTATGTATGTGTGTGTATGTATGTGTGTATGTATGTGTGTATGTGTGTATGTGTGTGTGTATGTAACAAAATAATGTCACACACGTTTCACGATGACCGCTTGACCGATTTGAATTCTTGAGGCGTCAAATGAAAGGTCTTGCAAATAGCAAAATGGAGGACCTGTTCAAGAACTCAACCCTAAGTGATTGTTTACAAACATCATCAAGAACTTCGTTATAACAAACTTTAAAAAGCGTCACCATTAAAAGCTAAGCACTGTGTAGAGCAAGGTTTGTACTATCCTAAGTGCTTCAAATTGTATGGTTTTCAAAACAGATGGCTTTTTTTTTTTAAATTTACATATGTCTCCAAAAATAATGGCTATTGAGAAAAAAAAACGAAACTCGCTCAGCCTTAAGGAAAAAGTCAAAATCCTTCGGAATCTTGAGGACAAGGCTGTGAAGAAAGCAGACATCGCGAAGAAGTACAACATCCATCCAACAACCGTCAAAAAAATTCAAAAGAATGCCGACTCCATACTTCGTGCGGCATCCAACACCTCGTGTCGTCTTGGTAAGACTTTCAAATACGTTTCCACAGGTGCGTATAAAAATTTGGAGGATCTTTTGTTTCTTTGGTTTCTTAACCAACGACGCGTCGCAATTGACTAAAGCAATAATTAAACGACGCAAATTCGACTTTTCTACGAGAAATGCGGATGTTTTCTTTGAAAAAGGTCTTAAAATATGTGAATTTTATTGAAAATTAACCAACTTTATTAAATCATTTGGCAAGGAACCCACGAGAACCCACCGACATTTTCTACTTGCATTTAGATCATAATTACAACTGTCACTTCTCAAAAAATGAAGTGCGCCAAACTGCTCGCAAGCAAGTTATTGCAATTTGAATAATGTATAATTTTAACCTACCTGCAAAAAGATTACATGTATGCTTAAAAAGTATCTAACATTGAATTTTGTTTGAAAGTTCTTAAAATATTGTTAAACGAGAAAAAGTTAAAAAAAACATAAAACTTCTATAACTGTTTTCGCAGAACTCAAAATTACTTGAAGTCTTGAGGAAAGTTGATGATACATTTAAAACTTATATTTTAACCCGTTCGAGACCGATTGCACACCGTGTGTGCAATGGAATTTTTGTGCCTTTGTCAGAACAATCATTCATTGTGAGTTTACTATTGTTCGGAAAAATAATATTCTTATACCAATGGATTCCGCAAATGTTAGGCAAAATGTATTAAGAAACAGTTTTGATGAAAATCAAACGACATAAAAGTTATCTAAGAGTAAAGTACTATGAGTTCGAATGTCGTGAAAAGGCCCCCGTCTCGAATGGGTTAAATGGAATGTTTTTAATTTGAGTTTTTGTAAAAGAACGTGCAGAAATTTCTCAAATACTTTTGACGTAGAATTACGTCTTACGGCAACACTATAGGGGGGCAAATTGAAATTCGCGAACGGATCTCGCGTCACGAAAAACGCCTCTTTCAAAGACATCTTTCTTAAAAGACATACCAAGCCTGCTCAACGTTGATTGGCTATTCGAAAGGTAAAGAAAACTAGGACGCCCCGCCCCTTCCTGAGTTTTGTATTTTTTTTTCAAGCGAAAGGAATAAAAGAAGGGGTCGACTGACGGTTTGTTTCACTTTTTCAGAGAAATTCAAACCTGTCACATGGGCAGAGCAGAACAGAGATGGCCAACTGCAGCGGGAGCAAGTAGT
>NC_073692.1:23668617-23824578 GCF_029784155.1 Uranotaenia lowii
GTGTACACTTTGGCCAACCCCCCCCCCCCCCCTCTCCACCCTGAGGTCTACGTGGTTTATGGATAATCCCAAGGGCTATCCATAAACCATGTGATCAAAATGTGGTCAAGTTTCAACCTCCTTCCATTCGTCATCAATGAAAACTCTTATGAACCTTCAATCACCCCAACCCTTAAAATACCAACCCTTAAAATACCAAGTGGTTAATGGGTGGTCCTCTACGTGGGTCAGGTCAACCGCCAAAAAAACATACAGTGTTAAATGACTGGGAATTTCAGTTGAAAAGCAGAAAATTTCAACTAAATTTAAAGGCTGACAAAATCGGGATAAATAGCTGACAAAATCGGGAGCTGACAAAATCGGGGGTAGACAAAATCGGGAGCTGACAAAATCGGAACACTACTGTACCTACTGTTTCTTTCGTAGAGATTATTGAATGCGAATCTTTTAAATAATTGGAAAGTTCCTCCAAAGCATTTGCGAGATTTTTGCAATTGAGTTAAAGTAATACTTCATTTTCAAATGAAGTTCAACATTCAGCAGTTTAAATTCGGACAAAAAAGCAATGGAAAATATGAAATATTGATTTACTCAATTGAATTCTCAGCTGTGTAAGCTGATAGGTTCTAGCTTTAATTTATATTAATTTGAATTTAAATTTGCCTGCGTTAAGCAGAATCCATCTCCTACACAGAAAACTGCAGTCCGGCCCTGCCTAGAAAAACGCATCTCGATGCACAATAGTTTGCGCGGCCTTAAGCACACTTTGCAATTTCCGGTTAGTCTTAAGAATTAGATTTCGGAAGAACAGCATCCTAACCGGTCACCAACAGCAGAAGAATAAATGTTTTTATATAAGAACACGTGAAATAAAGTTCTGTTTTTTTCCTAAAATTTGGAAATTTAATAAACGGTTGTTATACGTAAAGTAACGCGTCGTGTGTTGGTGTTTTAACCCGAAATAATTGCCCGTGATACGATCCCCTGACATTACATTTTTGGTGCCGTGACCAGGATCACGGGTGTACCATTGGATCAACCACGACGATAATCCCAATCCCATCCAACAACCCGGAGTTCCAGATAGCAGTACCTGCTCAAAAAGTACAAGGCCTGTTTAAGACAGGCTCCATGTGAGTATCTGTCCAACGAAATTTATTTTCTTGAGAGGTACTTCCTGGGTCTTCTTTTGCCCAATACAGAATTCCACGTGTTCCTGCTGAGGATCACCGATCCGTTTTCCTATACCGGTGCTATTGCCGTTGTGGTATACTATCCTGAAGTGACCGTTGCTGTTCCTAACCTACAATTATCCTGGGGAAAATCCTGGAAGGTAATCCTGGAAATCCACATCCAATATCGGATTTCAATCCTAACCATCCACTGGAGTTGAGACATCCTATCCGTGATCATCCTACTTGGTAGTCATCCCATCCAGTTGTTCGAGAGTTCCTGCTTTTTAATAAAACCAAAGGCCTATTTTTTGAATGGGCACAGGTGAGTGCCATTCCAACCCTATATCGTCATCCGAAAGGTGCTTCCTGGGTCTTCCGTTTATTTTAGCCGTTCCTGCACTAATCTAAACCTAACCTCATCATGGCGGAGAAGAAGATGAAGGCAAAGGAGCTGAAACGGAAAAACATCCTGGATTCCATGCAGCGCATCCAAGACTTCCTGACGAATTACGATGAGGAGCGAGACATGAACGAGGTAGCGATACGTCTGGCCCGACTTGATAACCTGATGGAAAATTTTGAAGCGATCCAAGGAGAATACGAAACGTACGACGATGAACCAGAATTTGCTGCGGCCAATGCGAAGGTAAGGGCAAGGGTGGAAGAGCAGTACTTTAGGGTAAAAGGTGGTCTCGTTAGCAAGGTTCCTCCCCTTCCTCCAATCTCAACCAATCCATTAAACCAGCAAGGTGCTCCAGCAATTGCTCATGTAACCGGTGTGAAACTCCCCACTATCGAATTGCCTAAATTTGACGGTGATCTGAATGAATGGTTAACGTTTCGCGATTCCTTTTCATCACTGATTCACTCGTCGCCAGAAATCCCATGCATCCAAAAGTTTCAGTACCTCCGATCCGCCTTGCGAGGTGACGCTTTAAAACTGATTGAATCCTTAAACATCACAGCAAACAACTACGCGGTAGCTTGGGAAGCACTCCTCAACCGCTACTCCAACACATACTTATTAAAAAAGAAACACTTGCAAGCTCTAATTGTCCACTCGAAGGTCTCGGGAAAATCCGCTGCTGGTTTACGTGCTGTTGTAGAGGATTTCCAAAGGCTTGTCAAAATACTCAACCAACTAAATGAACCAACCGCGCATTGGGGCAGTCTCTTGGTTCAACTACTGTGCTCTCGAATCGACGATTACACCCTGAAGGAATGGGAAGAATTTGTCTCTGCTAATCACGAACCAACGTATGAAAGCCTCATCGAAGTACTAACCCGTAAAATCCGGACTTTAGAATCCCTTCACATATCGGCTGAGCAGTCCACTTCTTCTTTCCAAGCAAAGCACAATCTCCCTGTCAGGCAACCTAAACCCCAAAATCCTACATCGTCGAAAATCAACTCCTATACTGCAGTGGAACGGTACCAACCTGAATGCCTAGCTTGCCGCGATTATCATCCTTTGGTGAGATGTCCGGTGTTTGAAAAGATGCAGCTTAAAGATCGATTGAACCTAGTAAACACGAAGCGGATTTGTAGCAACTGCTTCAGGGGCAACCACTTCGCCCGGAATTGTCAATCCAACTTCTCCTGCAAGCATTGTCAAAAACGCCACCACTCTTTATTGCATCCCGGGTTTGATGCACCAGTATCGGACAACAATCCAAATTCCAGTGGTCCACAAATCCGAACAACCCAGAATCCTCCGAAATCCAATGAATCCTCCACAGTGGTTACAGCAACAAATCCTGAAGTGATCTCGTCAAACTCCGCCACAGAATCCCGTGGCATGAACGTTTTCTTATCGACCGTCATCATCAAGGTGCTAGATGGATATGGAAATGAACATCTGGCCCGAGCTCTGCTAGACAGTGGATCACAAAGCAGTCTCATGAGTGACCGCCTTTGTCAGAAACTAAGATTGCTTCGTCATCGTATTGACCAACCCATCCTCGGTATTGGTGAATCTCCCATTCGAGCAGTTTGCTCCGTGACCACCGAAGTGAGATCGAGAGTTGATGACTTCTCTATTCCCCTGAATTGTTTGGTGCTCAAAAAGCTGACTGCTGATCTACCTGCTGTAACCATTACCACTGCAAACTGGCAGATACCGAACGATATCACACTTGCTGATCCCGAGTACAACGTCTCACGAAAGGTAGACCTCATAATAGGTGCCGAACACTTTTATGCAATCCTCCAGGGTGGCCGGTTGCAAATTGGCCCACACGCCCTGGCCTTAGTGGAAAGTAGGTTCGGTTGGCTTGTTTCAGGAGCAGTGCCTTTTGATCCCATACCCCAAGCTCTGGTTTATTGTCCGTCTATTTTGGAAACCCTCAACGAGAACCTCGAAAAATTCTGGAAAATAGACGAATTTGAAAATTCTAAACCCACCCTTTCACCCAACGATCAATATTGTGAGGACTTCTTCAAGGAAACGGTAAGCCGCGATTCCACTGGTCGATACTCCGTAAAATATCCAAAAAAAAATGATTTTGAATCAATGATAGGCGAGTCTTACTCCAATGCCAAGGCCCGTCTCATCAGCTTGGAAAGAAAATTGGACAAAAATCCCATCCTTAAAGAAAGGTATCATACCTTTATGGCCGAATTCATCCAACTGGGACACATGCGAGAGGTACCTGTAGACGACCCAGAACCCACTGTCGTATGCTATCTTCCTCACCATGCCGTGTTGAAAGAATCCAGCACCACTACGAAGGTACGCAGTGTTTACAACGCTTCGGCAAAAACAAGCACTGGATTCTCTCTCAACGATTCGCTCCGAGTAGGCCCTGTCATCCAAGATGAGCTATTTGACATCTTACTCCGCTTTCGCAAAAATTTGGTGGTATTGTTGGCTGACATAGAGAAGATGTATAGGCAAATCGTTCTTCACCCCGATGACCGACCCCTTCTGCGTTTGTTGTGGAGGTTCAACCCGAACGACCCGATTACGAAATATGAGATGACAACAGTAACATACGGTTTGGGCCCATCCTCGTTCTTGGCTACCCGCACACTTCATCAACTTGCGGATGATGAAGGTGCTTCTTTTCCTCTTGCCGCAGCCTCTGTGAAGCAAGATTTTTACATGGATGATTTTGTACGGAGTGAAGAAACCATATCTACAGCAATCCAACTGCGTAAGGAGATGGACGAACTGATGAGCCGTGGAGGATTTTCCTTGAGGAAATGGTGCTCTAATTTTCCTGAAGTTTTGGAAGGAGTGCCACCAGAAAACCTAGCCCATCCTAGCACTGAAAACCCCGAACCTGGAGAGGTGGTAAAAGTCTTGGGAATTTCCTGGGAGCCCGAGCATGGTTTATTTTGTTTCAAATTTGCCCCATTTTCAACCGACGGAAAGATTACCAAGAATCGAATTCTTTCCGTTATTGCCCAAGTTTATGACCCCTTGGGATTAATTGCCCCCGTCGTTGTACGTGCGAAAATATTTATCCAACAACTTTGGTTGATGTCCATCGAATGGAATGAGGAAGTCCCAAATCAAATCCGAACTAAGTGGGAAGATTTTGTAAAGGACTTGTCATCACTAGCTGAGTTTCGGATCTCACGGTTTGCCTTTGACAGAGGGGAGGTGCAGCTACATTGTTTCACGGACGCCTCCGAATCAGCCTATGGAGCCTGCATCTACGCTCGGACGGAGAAGGCCAACGGGGAGGTGAAGGTGGTACTACTAGCGGCGAAATCCCGAGTAGCACCGCTTCAGAGACGCAGCATCCCGAGACTAGAATTATGCGCTGCTCAGCTAGGCGCTCGCTTATCGACGAGAGTTGTTGACACACTGGACCTGAAATCTACACCCATCTACTACTGGACCGATTCGATGGTGGTTATTTATTGGCTACGAGCACCATCACAAACCTGAAAAACCTTTGTGGCTAACCGAGTGGCAGACATTCACATCCTAACGAAGAACGCATCATGGCAGCATGTACCCGGAGTAAACAACCCAGCCGACGTCGTCTCCAGAGGCTTAACTGTGCACCAGCTTCTGAACTGCAAACTATGGACCGATGGACCCGATTCGTTGGGAAGGGGAGACGAAAATTGGCCGAAGTTGGAGATCCCGAGAACCACTAATATTGATGGAGACACTGAGCGCAAAACCACCACCTTGCTAATCCAAAATCCACCACCACCCCACCCTTTGTTTACTCGATCATTCTCGTACAATCGTTTGCTCCGTACGACTGCTTATTGTTTGCGAGTTTCTCGGAAGGCGAGAAAAGAACTCATAGAATCCACTTTAATCCTCACTCCCACTGAACTCGAATCTGCCAGAGACTGCCTGGTAAAATTAGTTCAAACAGAATGTTACCACACCGAATTGAGCTTTTTACGAAAAGGGAAACCGGTACCCAAAAAATCCGCACTGCGTTTGTTAAATCCTTTTGTTGATGCTTCGGGAATAATCCGAGTCGGTGGCCGGCTCAAATTATCCTTGGAAACCTTTAGCACCAAACACCAAATCCTGCTCCCCGGATTTCACCGTTTCACCCGAATGCTTTTGTTGTTATTTCACAACAAATTGGTTCACGGGGGAATAGCGCTTACGCTTGGTGTAGTGCGCAATGAATATTGGCCTACAAATGGGAGAAGAGCTGTGCGCAGCGTAATTCGAACCTGTTTTCGTTGTACTCGAGCAAACCCTAAGCCTCTCAAGCAACCAATTGGCCAAATACTCCTTGCCCGAGTTACCCCAAGTCGTCCCTTCGCATCAACTCGCATTGACTATTGTGGCCCGGTGTTTGTTAAGTCCCCGAACCGTAAATCTGCTCCCACCAAAGCCTATATTGCCCTATTTGTCTGCTTTAGCACAAAAGCAGTTCACATTGAGCTTGTGGGGGACCTATCCACAGCCTCATTTCTCTCTGCTCTACAACGTTTCGTGGCCAGACGTGGCAAACCTCAATACATCTACTCCGACAATGCCACAAATTTTGTTGGAGCTCGAAACGAGCTACACGCTCTCTACGAAATGTTCTCAAGCCCCAAGGAAACCGATCGTATCGCTACCGCTCTCACAACCGAGGGCATACAATGGAAGATGATCCCCCCGCGTGCACCCAACTTTGGCGGCCTGTGGGAAGCCGCCGTGAAGGTTGCGAAAAAACATTTGGTTCGTCAGTTAGGCAGCACCTCTCTTCTGTACGAGGACCTAGTGACGATTTTGTCCCAGATCGAGGGAGCAATGAACTCGAGACCGTTGGCCCCTTTGTCTGAAGACCCCAACGATTTCGAAGCCATCACTCCAAGCCACTTTTTGATTGGCTCTCAACTGCAAGCCCTTCCACATCCCGACCTAAAGGACGTTCCTGAGAACCGGCTGAAGAATCGCTATCAGGTTATCCAACAAAAGCAGCAGCTATTTTGGTACCACTGGCAGACAGAGTACCTCAAAGAGCTGCAACGGCAATCTACTACCAACCCGCAGGAAGTGAATCTCAAAATCGGCCAGGTGATGATTCTTCAAGATGACCTGTTACCCCCCGTGCGCTGGCCTCTCGTGCGCATCATGGAACTACATCCTGGAGCTGACGGTGTGACACGGGTGGTTACCATCCGCACTCCCACTGGTGCTATCTTCAAGCGTGCTGTGGTCAAGCTGTGTCCGTTACCTACGATGGACGAGGAGGAGTCATCGACAGCCGCCCCCGCACCAGGTGAAATCAATGTTGACTGAGAAGCCGTGAGTTCATATATTTTATTTGGAAATGAATTGATTTGTATTCTGGCTAGGTATTAGTAGTGAAATATGCATTTCAGGTGGCCGGAATGATAGGTTCTAGCTTTAATTTATATTAATTTGAATTTAAATTTGCCTGCGTTAAGCAGAATCCATCTCCTACACAGAAAACTGCAGTCCGGCCCTGCCTAGAAAAACGCATCTCGATGCACAATAGTTTGCGCGGCCTTAAGCACACTTTGCAATTTCCGGTTAGTCTTAAGAATTAGATTTCGGAAGAACAGCATCCTAACCGGTCACCAACAGCAGAAGAATAAATGTTTTTATATAAGAACACGTGAAATAAAGTTCTGTTTTTTTCCTTAAATTTGGAAATTTAATAAACGGTTGTTATACGTAAAGTAACGCGTCGTGTGTTGGTGTTTTAACCCGAAATAATTGCCCGTGATACGATCCCCTGACATTACATAAGCGTTGAATCATAACACCGATCAATAGATTATGTTAACCGTCATCGACAAAAGCTTTTAAGCAAAACCTGGGGGAGGAGGATTCACAAAATTCACAAAATAATTGTCGCTAAAATTCCGAATATTCTCATCGATAACTAGCCGATGATAAAACAGAGAAAAAATTTTAAAATCATTTTGTTCAAAAAAGGTTGGGGAAAGGTGTAAAGGGTGATACGGTCAATAGCAATTTGATGTATTTCTTTCAATTTTGCATTTAAAAAACCTGAACACCCCTCATTTTGAAGGTGTGTGTGTAGAATATTGCTCCTATTTTGATTTTGATTGGAATTCACTCTTCAGTTGTCAAAATGCCGTCCAAGGAAGAAGAGCAGCGTATCAAAATTTTGCTCGAGCATCGCGAAAATCCGAGCTAATCAAAAATCGCTAAAAGTTCCCAAATCAACCGGTACAAATGTAATTAAAGTGTTTGGGGCCAGGAAGCCAGGAAGTCTAGGTGGGGGGGGGGGGGGGGAAATCTAAAACCGGAAGCCGCTGAGACGACAAAGAGAGTTGCCGGTAGTTTCAAGCGAAACCCTAACCTCTCTCTCCGAGATGCCGCAAATAAGCTGGGTGTATCGTCTAAAATCGTGCATCAAGCCAAAACACGAGCCGGACTATCGACTTACAAGAAGGTAGTGACTCCAAATCGCGATGATAAACAAAATACGACGGCCAAAGCGCGATCCCGGAGGCTGTACACGACGATGCTGACGAAGTAATGGATGCGTGGTAATGGAAGACGAAACCTACGTCAAAGCCGACTACAAGCAGATTCCGGGACAGGAGTTTTATACGGCAAAAGGAAGAGGAAAGGTAGCAGATATTTTTAAGCACATGAAACTGTCAAAGTTCGCGAAAAAATATCTGGTTTGGCAAGCCATCTGTACCTGTGGCTTGAAAAGCAGCATTTTCAAAGAACCAAGAAATTCACGTGAAAAAAGCCATCTGGTCCATCATTCTCCATAGGAATGTACAACGTTATTCAGATTACCGGTTTAAGAAATTCACTTTTCAGCGACCTTGATGCAATTTTAGTTATTTGAATTAGTGATCTTAGAATTTCCAAGGCGTTCACGTGCATCCATGTACTTATTTGTTGAGCAAAATCATCCTGCACACCTTAATTAATACCGAATAGTTAAAAATGGGTCTCAATTCCGTTTAACAGCAAAAGGGGCCGTTCACATACCACGTGGACAACTTAGGGGAGGGAGGGGGGTTTGGAAATGTCCACGCTTGTTCACGGAGTGGGGGGTGGGGGTTTGGGTCATGTCCACGTGGACATACTTGTGGTGACCGAAGAAGGAATTTCTCATTAATGTATCTTATCCACTCGCGCACAAACTTTTCTTCCCAAAAGACGCCAAAAGAATGACCGTTTTTTTCATTCGATTGCATCATCCTTTCTCCTCGCACACACACTTTCAAGACCGCCTTAATAAGATTCATTCTGCTCAATTCCTGACACCCACATCTAATTCGATCAATGAATGCGTTACCGAATCATAGGCCCAATGATAAATAACATTCCGTGTTGCCAGAGAACGTTTATAAGCATTTATTACTAACAGATTTAAACGTTATTTGAATATTATAATTTAATTTTTATCTAACTGCTTATTTGTACTCATATCCACCACATTCACCCTTTCCTCTACTCTTAAAGGTTCGGGGTACACATTTGGTTTTAAACATGTTTCTGAACAATTATTAATGGTTTTTTTTAAATTTTACTAATGAAAATATATATATTTTTTTTTATCATAGCATTTGAAAATCCCTTTTTTTATCGCTAAGCAAACAAAGTTGGATGAAACTGTTTTCTTTTCTTCCCTCAATCACATTTTATTTTCTATGGCTCAAACAGTTTTATACGAAGATTGTAAACCATTTTTTTGTAACAGTATTTTTGGTACCAATGTTTAATAGCTATTTTGGAAGATTTTGTTCTTCTGAATTCAAACATTTGCAATATTCTTGTTTCGAGATACAACGCTATAAAAAATTAATTCCTATTTTTTTAAGAATTTTTTTAAGAAAGTTTTTTTTTAATATTTGATAATGAAAATTTTTATTCATTTAAGAACTTTATCAAAGATTTCAAACGATTTTACTTATGGTTTATAAAATATCAAATGTTCAGTTTGGGTTCATTTTATCTTGAGAATGTTTTTAACCGTGAAACATCTCAATACTTTAACACGAGCTGTAGTTTATTTAAGTTTATGAGAATTAATCATTGTCCAACTGCGGGTCTTAGTTCAAAAAATTTACAAAACGAAAGCCGTATAAAGTGGTCGTAATCCTTTTACAAATTTACGGATAAATGGTAGGGTACAACTTTCGAAGTATTTGTGGTGAACAAATGTATTCTTGGAATAAATATTTTATGATCATAAAAATAATTGTCAGGTATTAAATAAAACAGAAATAATCATTTTTCAGTTCGTTTACGGAAAATTATTAAAAATTGTCCTCAGCAAGTCGTTTAAATTATTCGAGCTTCTATGAAGTCTTGTCTTCTGTTATTCATCTTTCAGTCCAATCTCTACAAAATGGAATTCGTTAAACATCTAAATTTCACTTATCCTTTGCATGCCGTTTTAAGTTGATTCTAGGTTAAATAATCGGGACTTGTCCTCTGCAAGACTTCTTATAGTTCAACTCATTCAAACTTCCATGGAGACTTGTCCTTAGCAAGCCGTCTTTTAGTTTAACATACTCGAACTTCCATGGGGACTTGTCCTTAGCAAGCCGTCTTTTAGTTCATCTCATTAAAACTTCCATGAGGACTTGTCCTTAGCAAGCCGTCTTTCAGTTCAACATATTCCAACTTCCATGGGGACTTGTCCTTAGCAAGCCGTCTTTTAGTTCAACACATTCCAACTTCCATGGGGACTTGTCCTTAGCAAGCCGTCTTTTAGTTCATCTCATTAAAACTTCCATGGGGACTTGTCCTTAGCAAGCCGTCTTTTAGTTCTTCTCATTAAAACTTCCATGGGGACTTGTCCTTAGCAAGCCGTCTTTTAGTTCAAAATACTCAATCTTCCATGGGGACTTGTCCTTAGCAAGCCGTCTTTAAGTTCATCTCATTAAAACTTCCATGGGGACTTGTCCTTAGCAAGCCATCTTTTAGTTCAACTCATTCAAACTTTTATGGGGACTTGTCCTTGGCAAGCCGTATTTTAGTTTAACTTATTTAACTTTTATGGGAACTTGTCCTCTTCACATCGTCTTTAAGTTCAACTCATTTAAACTTCCATGAGGACTTGCCCTTTTCAAGGCATTTTTCAATTAAAATACATGAAATACAAGAACAAACTACATAAAAAATTAGAATCCTCAAACTTTTACGTACTTACTTATATTTAGTGACGTAACTTATCAAGTTAATCTGGATTGGACGTTCAGAATTTCTCTTTTTTCTTTGTATTCAAATGATTACTCATAATTCCATTTTCAATTTTTTTTAAAAGTTGTTTTTCTATAATTTTACGTTAATACATGATAATATAATAAATAATAATAATAATAAATAAATAAATTAATTAATTAATTTATTTATGAAGACTATAAAATGTGCAGCTCACTTATAATACTTTCAGCTAAATTTCAGTCGATGATTAAAACGGTTGCTCAACCTTGGTGCGTATTGTGTAAGAAATATAATTATCGATTCGTTAAGTCCGGCCAACTTAATTATTTAATAGAATATCAAATTGGGATTCTATCCTTTATTTATATAATATTATTATATTTATATTCTACTAGCTGATCCCATACGAACTCCGTTTCGCTTTAAACTTGGAATATGTTATGAACAGTTTGTATGAAAGTCAATTGCCAAGCATTTTTCCAGATGCACTGCCGAATAAATTGTTAAGTAATAATCGCAAAAATATTAGACGATCACTTTTCTGACGTCTGCTTCTTAATTTGAAAACCTGAATCAATTGACCGCGACGAAAACCACCGTGTATAAATTTCGACTCGATCGTTGCATAGCAACGCAATTATTGTCAAAAAAATAAACCCCTTTTGGTGACCTCTTATACAATCTTTGATATCTGAAATCGATTACCTTTCCCTCAAAACTCCCGTGTGCAAATTTCCTGAGCAATCCATTGCATAATAACGTCAATTTTACTTAAAACAGTGGACATTTAATAAATGTCTACGACCCCTTTCGTCGACCCCTGGCAAAACTTTTGACATATGAAATCGATTGCCCGTCCCTGAAAACTACCGTGTGCGAATTTTCATCCCAATCCTATGTATAATAACGACGATATTGCAAAAATATGGAAAGGTTAATATGGACGACCCCCTTTGCCGACTTCTTACACTGAATTTAATACCTGGAATCGATTACCCGTCCCTCAAAACTCTCGTGTGCCAATTTCCATCTGAATCCGTTGTATAATAACTATTATATCGCATTAACAGTGAATTGCTAATATGGACGACTCCTTTGGCCGACCCCTGACTTTAATTTGGATAAGCGTAATCTATTGCTTGTCCCTAATAACTCCCATGTGCAAAGTTTCATCTCAATCTGATGTATAATAACGCCAATATCGCAAAAACAATAAACAGTCAATATGGACGACCCCTTTTGCCGACCCCTGACCCAAAATGCAATGCCTGAAATCGATTGCTCGTCTTTCAAAACCCTCATGTGCAAATTTTCATCACAATCCGACGAAAAATAACGTCAATATCGCGAAACAATATTTGTCTTGTATGGACGACCCCCTTCAGAAGGGGTCATCCGAAAACATTTTTCATCATTCCTGGTCCTAATGAACATACATGCCAAATTTCAGCTCGCTAGCTCTTAAGACGGCTGAGTCTATAGAGGACAAACAAACAAACAAACAAACCCACAGAAATTGCTTTTTATATATATAGATTATTTTTTGTTATATATTTATGAAAAAATTTGTTTGCAAAATAAAGTAATCCATTCTATGATTGATAATCTTTTTTAAAGGTGAAGAATGATAATAGTAGAAATAAAGAACAAGCTTTTCCATGCAGATGATATTTTCAAGATTTTTATCTGAACCCAATTTTTTTAATGAATTTAATTTGTAGTCAATGGTTTGTTAACTTCCTAACATAGATTGACAATAACTCCAAAAGGCGTTAAAAACACATTTTTTTAAATTTAATCAACTTTTTCTGATGAATTTTGAAATATTTTTTTGTTAAATCAATAAGATTAATCAGCAGGATAAATTAACAAAATTGGAACACAGTAATTTTCATTAGTGTTCAAAAGTGAGGAAACTTTCAAAACTTTTAAGAATCTTTTTACAAACCATTATATTAAAGGTTCCATTTTCAAAAGTGATTTTAGAATTCTATCAATGGCCTTAAAGTGAAGATATATGTATAAACTTTCCAAGATTCAAAGTTTAGAAGATAGAACCCACTATCAAGTCAAGAAAATATAGGCCTTTTTCTGCCTTTAAATTTTCATCGATATTTTTCGAATTATCTAACTTGAATAAATTGTTATTTGTTTCCCGGAAATACCGAAAAGTCATGGCGTTACCTGTGCTCACTTATATAAACATATGTATATCGGTGCAGTGGATAAGATATTGATTTCTTAAAAACAACTAAAAAATACTTAGCTCAGAATTTTGCAGCCGTCGTCAAACATATAGATGATCTCTCCATCCAAATCAGAACACTTGTTTATCGCCAGGCTAAAACTTGCCAAACACTTTCTTTTTTATTACATATTTCCACTCTTCACATTATATAAACCACACTTTAACTTATCACTCCTGTCATTTTTATTTTCTTTATTCCGGGAGCATGACTTACGCCATTGTGGTGACCGAAGAAGGAATTTCTCATTAATGTATCTTATCCACTCGCGCACAAACTTTTCTTCCCAAAAGACGCCAAAAGAATGACCGTTTTTTTCATTCGATTGCATCATCCTTTCTCCTCGCACACACACTTTCAAGACCGCCTTAATAAGGCTGATGTCATGCTGAAGCAACTAGCAACGCGACCTACGCCGCAACGTTCACACGACTAACCAGCTCTCATTTGATCTCCATGGAAATCGCGCAGACCTGTCATACTGGTCGCTTTGTGTAGCGCGACCAATCTGATGCCAATGTGTTTAGTAGCGCGACTAGTAGGAAATCCAATAGGAACATTGTTTTTTCTCGATTTGAAGCAGTTATTTCGGGTTTTAAGCACAATAGTACGAAGATCTGTCCGAACTTGTGATAATAAACTAAAAACTATCTTAATCGGCGAGAAAATTTTCATGAATTCTTAGTTCCGGCAAAAAAACAAGGAATTTTGTCGGTTCAAATTTCGGCATTCTTGCAATCCGGGTCGTGATTTGATGAGTTTTTGATGGCTCCGGAAAGAAAGGAGACGATTCAAAGTATTATCAGATGTAGAGAAGTGATGATTTGTAGGGAATTTCAAAGTGACAGGTCGCGCCAGCATGACATACCAATGCGTTGCAACGCAATCTTATTGGAACGTTGCGTTGTGTTGCGTTGCTAGTTGCTTCAGCATGACATCAGCCTAAGATTCATTCTGCTCAATTCCTGACACCCACATCTAATTCGATCAATGAATGCGTTACCGAATCATAGGCCCAATGATAAATAACATTCCGTGTTGCCAGAGAACGTTTATAAGCATTTATTACTAACAGATTTAAACGTTATTTGAATATTATAATTTAATTTTTATCTAACTGCTTATTTGTACTCATATCCACCACAATACTTACTTCCAAAATATTTTCTCAAGGTGAATAAATTCTAAGATGTTATAATCAAAATCTTAAAACTGCAAAGCTATCCAGTTTTAGTTTAAACAATTAGTAGCTTCTTGAAAACGAGTGATTAATATGATAATTAAGAAATTTAAATTTTTATATATATTTTTACATCAGGACATTTTTATTCGTTTTTCAAAATCAGCCATTTCAATAACAAAAAGGCAAAAAGTGGTGTTTACTAACTGTCGAATTATAGGTATTTGGAAAAAAAATTTAAATAAGTCCACGTGGACATCCGGGGAGGGGGGTAGGGGTTTGCCAAATGTCCACGCTTGTCCACGGAGGGGGAGGAGGGGGTCAAAAGTCTCATTTTTTTGTCCACGTGGTATCTGAACGGCCCCAAATAGTAATGCCATATACGGCTTAAAACTGGAAAAATAGTGTTTGACTGTTTAAACAAATAATTTTTGAATGAGAAGCCTGTTTTTTGGATTCATATTCAGCCTAGAATCTATGTTTTAATCATTTCACGTTGTGGTTATGAAGAAATTAAGCAGTTTAATAGAGTATTGTAACTCAAACGTCAAATTTTGATGATTTTCAATCATTCATATTTTTACAAGCAAATCTCAAATCTCACTGCACTATTAGCAATATCCACCAGTTTTGGAATGGATTTTTAACAATTTTCAACATAAAAGTTTGGATCTCAATATACAATCATCAATTTTTATAACTCAACTGTTTCTCAATCAGTTCTAAAAAAAAAACAATTATAAAGTGAGTCCTCAGTCTATTCACTTACCTAAAAGGAAGTTTGATTCGCAAAATAATCACTAAACTGTTCGTCGTTTTAATTTGACATAGTGACTATAATTATAACTTAAAATCAAAAAAATCAATGGAAAACAGATGTGCACTATCTTTGTTGTTTACTTTTTTATCATTAAAATCACGAAAAAAAAACTGTTTAATCACTTTAGAATTTATGCCAGTGCTAAATTGATCGAACCACTTCTATGTTTTGACATAACTTCAGGCGTTTTACGCACTGAAGGAAATTGAAAGATGATTTTCTATTATTTTTCATCGCGGATAACAAACCAGTTTTCAGCAATGCAATGAGAATTGCAGTGATTTCTTTCATTGAACACTCTTTAATGCTTGTAGTTATTTTCTTGAAAAAAGCAATTTTTAATTACTACGCAATCATCTGTTTTCCTCTCTTTAATTTTAAACGGTATCGGACAATAACATAAATAAAAACAATTACAATTTTTACAGCTATGAAAGCTATGAGCATGAATTTGACATGGAAACTAATTCGATACATCCAAAAGAATTAAAGCCAACCTGATTTAATGTTATAACATTTAAAAAAAATTCAAATTGCGGGGAATCTTTTCCTGAACCTTTTCCTACCAACGAAATTAAAACTCTAATTCCCTGCATCTTTATACTATTAGCTCATAAATCCCCGATCCACATGCAAATAATTTGTGGTCCACACGTTGAATTGTTAATTAAAGTCAGGTAGCCACCCGGTTTCCGTATCTTATGTGAACCAGTTGATGGCAGAGCAGCAGCAAAAAAGACTAAAAAACAAAACGCAAACCGGTAACAGTAGCAACCACCATTTTATTAATAAAATCGACCTTCTGCTACTTTTGCTACTGCAGCAGCAAAAGCATTGACGAAGAACAGCATCCGATCATAGGGAATGACTACGGTGTGCCTCTAAAAGTTATGGCTATCGACTGTTTTTTTTCCCCTCTCTTGATGTTTCTCAGATATCGGATGCTGTGTCGGTTTAAGCTTCGAGTTGGCACAAGCTCATCGAAACCTATGGCTTGATTTTTTTTTATTTGATGCTAGGTTCCTACAGAAGCTGAGAGCATGAATTGTGACATGAGTATCATTAGATAAAAAAAATTCAAGAAACGCTTTAAAAACGTAGTGCTGATTTATAAAAAAATTTATGAATATTTGAAAAAATGGAGCGGCATGAGTAGTCAACCATGATAATTAAATTAATAAATTTGAAAGCTTAAAACGGAATTCGTATTTTAATTTCATATTCTGATTCCTAAAGCTAATTTCAGTCAATGAACTTTGATTCTGTGTCTAAAAAGTTTCGATTTTTAAGTAGAGCCACCTAGACTTTCTTGCACCATTCAATGTTTATTTAGACTGTTGATAATCTTTGTTATTGGAAACAGTTTTTCTTTCATCATGCTGAACGTTTCTCTGTGCGCATAGTAAAATACCTACACCCTCGCCCGAGTAAAGGAGAATGATGAACAACGGGGCTCCCGATATCCTTCACCTTTCGAACGCCCACACGCTGGGCGAGGTCAAAAGCATCATTTTTCTTGCATTTTTTTTTTTTTGTAGCCTTGCTTGCTTAAAAACGCTTTAAAGTCATTTTTCCCTACTTCTGATGGTCCAGAACGACGCGCTATGATGCTGTAATGAACACATTGGCCGACTTGCCGGAGTTGGCTGGCTGGTTAGCCAGATTCTGGTCCTCCGGAATGAAACTGACGACGGACAATGTTTGCGGTTGAATCATGGCATTGAACTTTTTTTTTATCATACGAGTTCCCGTACTTCTCCGTCCAAAGCATGTATGAGCAAATGAAGATTGAGACGTAAATAATCCTCTTAAAAAAATCAACCATCAGTAGCCAGAACATCATGAATACGGCTGATGAAGAAAGATGCAGCTTTCGGTGGCTCTTGCAACGCTTGTTGCATGGAAAACCAAAAGCCAGAATAATCTTACCACAAATGCTATCTCTTCAACTTTGCAACATTGATAGGAATATATTTGCATCATCAAATCAGTTTTTGAAGATTTGAGAAAATTTTTCCTACAGTTCAAAAGATAAACAACAAACCCACTTTAAAAAGTGTATTCAGACAGAACTCAAAATTTCGGTGCAGAAAAGATAGTTTGAAATTGGATTTTTTTTAAATAAAACGTTGCTCTAAAAACCTAAAAGTGTTTGCCCAGTATCGTTAATGGTGCAGGTTTTGCCTATACGATTTGAGAGTTCCTTTTGCTTGCAAAGAAGCCTTGTAATTCGGGATGCCAGATGAATCTTTGACGTTTTGTAATTAGGAAAAAATGTAAACAAAAAGGTGAAAATTTTCGATGATTGTAAAATTTATTTAACTGTGGATTTTCCTTCAGACTTCACTTAAAAAGTGAATAGAATAAAATTTTAGGTCTTCTTCTAATATCTTAAATATTTATTTAAATATATTTTGATTAAACCTAATCGGTCACTAAGTTTCAAAAACTGGTGTTTTTTTGCCATTGAAAACACACCTAAGTATATTAATAGTTTTTGAAGGATAAATTTTTTTTTATTCACAAAAACTTGTATTCATAATAAATGTTGAAGATATTTGTAAGCTAAATTTCTGAAAGTTCTGTTTTGGAAAGCATTCTAACAAGAAAAAAAAACTGGTTGAAAAAACTAGAATTTTATCCTGTTTTCTGTTAACCAAAGTAACAAATTTGATGATTTATCTGGAATGAACGGAGTGTTTGAGTTGTTAATTGTACCGGAAGAAGATTTTAAATTATTAAGATTTTTTTATAGATTTATTTTAATGTCGTATTCCATTTTTTTCCGATTTTAGTCGTTTCGCCATCATTATGGCATTCGCGACTTTATTAACGTTGCAGTTGGCTGATCGTTATTGAAAAACTTATCCGGTACAACTGTGTTCGATGTTTACTCTTGGGCTCGAACTTGCGGACATCGGCTCAGAAGACAACAGACTTGCCAACTGAGCTATATCACAAGCCCAGTACTCCATTTATGAATAATGCACTTTCTGATATGTCTGCTATTATGTGAGGGCTGTTTGCACATGAAGTTCGTTCTATGCAGTTCAAAATTTATGTGCTTATTGATATTTTCAAGTTCCAAAACAAGTATTAATGACTGTCGGAATAATTTTTTTATTCATTTTCCTTTAAAGTGCATTAAAAACCCTACATTTTAGTACAAAACTTTTTTATTTCGTTTACATAGCTCCGAGATAGACCCGTTTTAAGGCTTCCAGATTCATCGTGATCCATGCTTTAGCTCGAACAACCCGATTAGAAAGATAACCCAGCAAACCATTAAGCACTATTATAAGCTTAAAAAGAAACGACTAACAGCATTCCAGTGACAATTAGCTGTAAATATTGTTAAAAATGTCACACTCGAACGTCAAACAAGCCTGATATAAGCTAAGAAGGCCGGTGAGAATGCCGTTAACGGGCTTTGTGGATGGCATTTCCGCTAAAATGTAAACAAAAAATGATGAATGCAACAAAAAATAACAACAATCTTCTATCAAGCTGTCTATTCTGTCAGTGATAAGCAGGTTATTCCGGTGAAACTATTTTCGGAAAACGAAGAAATAATAATATTTTTTTATAAACGGTTTGAGGTGATAGCGAGCTGCTCTATCTACGACCTTCCGTTGGACGAACGGTGAATCGCCCTTGAAGTTGTGAAAAATCCGGGTGGATCTTGAAGCAACCACAAGGAAGGTACAATTGGACCCGACCGAAGGAAATCTGAAGTTTTTGGACCCTGTCTCTGAAACGTACCGCGCAATCGACCCTGAAGAAGCAGATAGTTTCCTGAGTGATTTTCCACCCTAGTCACCCGATTCCAGAAGTCGCTTTAGGTGAGAAACGTCTTTTAAAATGAACTTTTTGAGTTCTTATCCTTATCTAGTAGTCAGCTGGGCATGAACCTCGGTCACATCGGCTTCGGGAAAAAGGTGACAAGACTCATGTGACTCCGACTCGACTCGACTATCGCCACCTCACGCGCGGCGTAGAATAAGGAGGTTTGTTTTTTTCAAAGTGATTGTGATAATTTTAAGATTAAACACTGAAAATCGAAAATACCCAAACTTGAGAACTGCCACCCGCCAAACCTAAGCTCAAGAATGACAACTTAAGTTTGTGAAAAAATCACAGCTTGCCAATACGCCAGACTTGTCCTTCAAGCGGACAACTGTTTTTTTGGGGGGTTTGTTGTAAGCGCATCTGATTCTGTTACCTCCATCGTCGCAGATTTAGGTTTGGGGGGTTAGTTCAAAGCGAAGAACTGTTTTTTTGGGGGATAAGTTTTATTCCCGCTTCATTCGTATAAAGTCTCGGATATACGATGATGTAGCTGCCTCTCTCAACAACTCTCCGGTGGTCGAGCGGTTAGCATCCTGAGATGGTAATCGCAAAACCATTGCAGGTATGGGTGTGATTCCCGGACCTGCAGTTATTTTTTTTATTTTGATTTCCATTTTATTGCGGTATCAGATTTTGGGGGATGAGTCCTCCTTTAAGAGCTT
Organism: Uranotaenia lowii; assembly: GCF_029784155.1. Taxonomy (NCBI): domain Eukaryota; kingdom Metazoa; phylum Arthropoda; class Insecta; order Diptera; family Culicidae; genus Uranotaenia; species Uranotaenia lowii. The sequence goes on from NC_073692.1 coordinate 23,688,157, forward strand.
AACTTTGGGTTATGCCTCCAATAGCCAAACCTGTAGGGAGGGAGTTTCATTCAGGTTGGCGGGGAAAGTTCTCAAGTTTGAGTGTTTTCGAGGTTCAGTGAAAGTCATGCACTGAACCTCGAAAACACTCAAACTTGAGAACTTTCCCCGCCAACCTGAATGAAACTCCCTCCCTACAGGTTTGGCTATTGGAGGCATAACCCAAAGTTAAGCTCTTAAAGGAGAACTCATCCCCCAAAATCTGATACCGCAATAAAATGGAAATCAAAATAAAAAAAATAACTGCAGGTCCGGGAATCACACCCATACCTGCAATGGTTTTGCGATTACCATCTCAGGATGCTAACCGCTCGACCACCGGAGAGTTGTTGAGAGAGGCAGCTACATCATCGTATATCCGAGACTTTATACGAATGAAGCGGGAATAAAACTTATCCCCCAAAAAAACAGTTCTTCGCTTTGAACTAACCCCCCAAACCTAAATCTGCGACGATGGAGGTAACAGAATCAGATGCGCTTACACTGAAAATCGAAAATACCCAAACTAGAGAACTGCCACCCGCCAAACCTAAGTTCAAGATTGACAACTTAAGTTTGTGAAAAAATCACAGCTTGCCAATAAGCCAAACTTGTCCTTCAAGCGAAGAACTGTTTTTTTGGGGGGTTTTTGTTGTAAGTGCATCTGATTCTGTTACCTCCATCCTGGCAGATTTAGGTTTGGGGGGTAAGTTCAAAGCGAAGAACTGTTTTTTTTTTGGGGGATAACTTTTATTCCCGCTCCATTCGCAGAAAGTCTCACTTATATGATGATGTAGCTGCCTCTCTCAACAACTCTCCGGTGGTCGAGCGGTTAGCATCCTGAGATGGTAATCGCCAAGCCATTGCAGGTATGGGTGTGATTCCTGTAACTGGCGATATTTTTTTTATTTTGATTTCCATTTTATTGTGGTATCAGATTTTGGGGGATGAGTTCTCCTTTAAGAGCTTAACTTTGTGCTTTGCCACCAATAGCCAAACCTGTAGGGAGGAGGTTTAATTCGGGTTGGCGGAGAAAGTTCTCAAGTTTGGGTATTTTCGAGGTTCAGTGTACAACAAACCCCCCAAAAAAACAGTTGTCCGCTTGAAGGACAAGTCTGGCGTATTGGCAAGCTGTGATTTTTTCACAAACTTAAGTTGTCATTCTTGAGCTTAGGTTTGGCGGGTGGCAGTTCTCAAGTTTGGGTATTTTCGATTTTCAGTGTGTTTGTCGTATCCTAGCTAATTGAACTTTTCGTGACGACTTTTTACGCGCTTCGAAACGTTCACTTAAGCGCGTCTATCCCATGATTATTTTTTGTATGTTTTATTTAGTGAGGGATTAACCTATTGTTTTCACCCTCTTCCTCAATCCCATGATGAATTCAATATGGTAGTCTCACCTTGGCAAAAAGTAGACGAGAATTGGATGCGGTGGTGGTGGCGAAACGAAGCCTAAATTTGACAGCTGACTATTGGCTGGCTGCTGGTTGGCTTGGGATGCCACACGGAGTTTTGCCAATAATCAAGATATTGTTCAAACAATTTATTGTTTTAGTTTCTCTGGATTTTAACACTCTCGTGTTATTCATCGCCTAAGACAAAGATTTCACCTTCATTCTTGCAAATATAGTCCCAAGAAGCGAAAAAATTCTTCCGGCTGAGTTCCGGGCTGGAAACAGCTGCTTTAGGGGGACCCCCGTCTGTTGCCATCGCTACTCCAGATGATCCAATCGAGTAATCCGGATCTGATGGATATCATTTGGGAGAACCAGATGGAGTTATTGGCCCTTTTGAACGAGGGAACCGCTGAGCTGAAGGGTGGTGGAGTTACTGCGGTGCCAGTGACGTAGTGCATGATGTAGCCTCGACTGCCGCTTCGATGGTGAACACCTTGAATGCATCGATCGGACAAGCAACATCCGGTGTAGGATTTTGGTTGTTTGGTCCACCCTTAAAAGATCCGGTTAATCACAGCTCTTTCGGAGCATCCGAAAAGTGCAGAGTGTTATTTAATTTAAAATACAATAAAGTGTTTCGAATAAAATAAATTCATTGAATACTCAAAGCATCTTTTGATCTTTGGTCTACGATAAGCTTGTGTACAGACATACATAGACATTATTTCAAATTTCTCTGATTTTTTATCTCAAACACCTGGCATCCCTGGACCCCCATTTTTCTAAACACTTCAGCCAGCTGTCAAAACTTTTTCCAATATAGCTGAACGAGTGATTTGGCATGTGAGACCACAATACTAGACCATCATGGTCTATTCTGAGCAAAAATTACAGATAGAATCCTTTTCTCATATTTTCTGATCGTTCATCGTCTCGCTGTAATTTATTTCTCTCTCTCTCTCTCTCTCTCTCTCTCTCTCTCTCTCTCTCTCTCTCTCTCTCTTCTGTGCATCAGCGATTTTATATTCTTGACTATATTTTATTTCATTCAGATGCCGTTTAAAGCGTTTGTATGTAACTTAGTATCCACCATGGCTGCACGGATTCACCGCAGTTTTACCAAAGTATGAACCTCTCTGCATTTTTTTTTAAAAGGTCTGGGTATCTATAATGCAAACTTCTCCATACCCGGCACCATGGCTTCGTGTCATCTGTTGAGGATGTGTGTTCTTCGTGTCAATGTCGGTATTTATTTGGGATGAATGTTTCAATCACCTCAACAACAATTCAAAAATTTATAAAAATTAACAATTTAAAAAAATTTTCATTAGGTATTCCGGCATCCGTGTTTATACCAGGATAGTTGGCAAATGTTTGATCATTCTACACAATATAGTTATATAAAAAAGAGTTTTCAAAAACCCTAGATAACTAACCTCTCTTCCACCACTCTACTTACCTTACCTTATAACCTCACTTATTTTTTTTTTGAACTTCATTTTTTATACTCAAAGTAGCCCAAGTTTTTTTCCCCGATCGACTTATGGAGCCTATTGAACTCTGCTCCGAATATGCCAACTTGACGCTATTTTCCTCGTTTGGCACTTTTCCTCTCTCTACTATTACTGACAAACCCAACCCATTAGAATTTTTCACCAAACATCCTCTCCATGGAAAGTTTTTATTTTCACCACTCTCTTTCCCCGGTCCGGTCCCCGGTCAACCGTGCATCAAGCTTAAAAACGATGCGGATTATCGACTTATAAGAAGGTAGTGACTGCTTATCACAATGAAAAGCAATATCTTACTGCAAAAGCGGATTGCGTGATAATGGACGACGAAACCCACGCAAAGTCCGACTTCAGACAGCTTCCTGGACAAGAGTTTTACAGTAACCGGATGGGGAAAGGTGGCAGACATTTTTAAGCATATTAATCTATCAAAGTTTGCCAAAAATAACTCGTTTGGTAAGCTATCTGTACCTGAGGCTTGTAAAGGGGTTTTTTCGTTGCAGTCGGGACCGTAAACCAGGAAATTTATGTAAAAGAATGGCTTCGGAAGTGTTTGCTGACTTTTTTTTTTACGTCGTTTATATATATTGAACTTTAAAAAGAAAGATACTCTAATTTTTTTTATACACAATTATTCGATTAAAACGCGATTTAGTTTGACCACTTTTTGATCCGAACACCCTTTATTTATTCGTTTTCACCTTTAAATAAACATGAAAGCGAATTTTTTTGGTAATCATTTTTAATTTCTACTGATTTTTGTTAAAATAATTTCGTTTGATGCTTCGTTCCCTGGCCAGGAAAATTAATTAAGTAGTGATAATTGTGACCAATTGACATAATTATCTCATTCCGAGGACAGATTGCGCATAATAAAACCTCCCTTTCTACTTTCACAATTTCTGGTTGGCGAAGGCAGTGACAACAAATTTGTCCTTTATGGCCGAATCGGATTCACACCATCAAAGGAGAAAAAAGAGAGCAATCACAAAAAAGGGAACTTCAAACCAAAATAAAAAAAATTCTTAGCATTTGGGCACAGACAGAAAAAAGGTCATCGAACAAAAGCACAAGAAATTTAAAAAGGAAGCCCCATTTAATTAGTTTTCTAGCTCCCGCTGGCTTCTGTGCGCTGTCACTCTTTTTAGCGTTTTGCCGGCACCTTTCCAATGCCCGGGTTCCATGATATTGTATTGGTGGAGTCATAAAAAGTCGTATCGAGAGCGATTTCCTCTTCCACCTTCAACTCCTGGTTACTTCTCCGGTCGGGTGTTGTTTGTTGAGTTCTTCTGCTCAAATGGCTGCCTCTTCCAAGTGGAAAAGTTAAAACCCGAAACCAGATCCAGCTCGAGAAATTTGTACCATTTCAGATCGGACCGATTGTTTCGTTCCAAAAACATATTCCTTCTCCTATTTACGATGTCTGTCCAAAAGACGAGATTTCTTCAACCGGCTCACGAAAGCTCAAGAAAAAGGATCCCATCCCATCCGCACATGGAGGCAAAGAAAAGAAATGAAAGGATCAGAGAATAAAACACGACTAATGCATTTTGTCGTGTTTTGTGTGTCCGTCAGACTGTGAAAAACAGAAGAAACAACAATAAAGCGAAAATAATAAAACAACAATCACACTTTCAATTTCGATTCAACTGACCAACAACCAAAGTAGGACATGGCATAAGTCCCGAATCAGGTTGTCAGAAAAGGATGAAGGCAGCTTTTCTCCTCTGCGCTCTTTCAATGCACATTGTAAATCTTTGACTAATGGATTCCAGTGAAAAGTTAGGCGAAGAGCCACAGAGATGAAAAGCGCAAAAAGTGTCAAGTTGTGATGACTTTGACTTCAGCTTGGACTCGAAGGATTTGTACAAGGAAAACGAGTGTTTCCACAATCAACGTACCTGAACTTTGATGAAAGATTGTAACTTTGAAGTCACGTTTAAACTAAAATCAATGTGAGCCTGTATCGCAATTTATGAACGGACACCTCAGTAAAATTGCAAAAGGATGCGACGCAAGATTTACACGATTCCGGAAAGGATGCTATTAAAATTGAGAAAAAGGAACATTTCACCTACCCACAGCAGCAATGAAATGAACGGAAGCAACCTGATGGCTACCTGTTGATTTTGACAGAAGCTTTCATGAAAGGTTTGATAGAGTTGCAGTGCAGGTGCTTTGCTGATATGTATTCGAATGGAAGAGTTGGAATCGTTTTGGGAATCTATTCTTCCTGAAATGATTCAAATGGAATTGCTGGTAATAGATAATTGATGCAGAACTCAATAATACATAGCAAAGTTCAGGTATTGTTGGCCTGTTTATGTTAAGTGCAAACTTCATCTGCTGCTGCCCTTTTTTGTCTTTCTTACAGAAAGGTCTGTACAATTAAAATGATTTTTATCTTAATTTTTACCTTCAAAACTCACATAATGGACCAATTTACAAAAATGCCAAGAATGATGAAATAAACAAATTTAAATTTTTTTTAAACATTGACACAAATTGGCAAGTTTAACAAAAATGACATAATTGACAAAGTGGTTCAATTTGAAGAAAATTGCAAAATTTATGAAAAAAATGTCAAAAGCTAAAAATATTGAGAAAACTTACAGAAAAAAGCATATAAACCAAAATGACAAAAATGACAAAAATGACAAAAATGACAAAAAATGACAAAAATGACAAAAATGACAAAAATGACAAAAATGACAAAAATGACAAAAATGACAAAAATGACAAAAATGACAAAAATGACAAAAATGACAAAAATGACAAAAATGACAAAAATGACAAAAATGACAAAAATGACAAAAATGACAAAAATGACAAAAATGACAAAAATGACAAAAATGACAAAAATGACAAAAATGACAAAAATGACAAAAATGACAAAAATGACAAAAATGACAAAAATGACAAAAATGACAAAAATGACAAAAATGACAAAAATGACAAAAATGACAAAAATGACAAAAATGACAAAAATGACAAAAATGACAAAAATGACAAAAATGACAAAAATGACAAAAATGACAAAAATGACAAAAATGACAAAAATGACAAAAATGACAAAAATGACAAAAATGACAAAAATGACAAAAATGACAAAAATGACAAAAATGACAAAAATGACAAAAATGACAAAAATGACAAAAATGACAAAAATGACAAAAATGACAAAAATGACAAAAATGACAAAAATGACAAAAATGACAGAAATGACAAAAAAGACAAAAATGACAAAAATGACAAAAATGACAAAAATGACAAAAATGACAAAAATGACAAAAATGCAAAAAAATGCAAAAAAATGACAAAAATGACAAAAATGACAAAAATGACAAAAATGACAAAAATGACAAAAATGACAAAAATGACAAAAATGACAAAAATGACAAAAATGACAAAAATGACAAAAATGACAAAAATGACAAAAATGACAAAAATGACAAAAATGACAAAAATGACAAAAATGACAAAAATGACAAAAATGACAAAAATGACAAAAATGACAAAAATGACAAAAATGACAAAAATGACAAAAATGACAAAAATGACAAAAATGACAAAAATGACAAAAATGACAAAAATGACAAAAATGACAAAAATGACAAAAATGACAAAAATGACAAAAATGACAAAAATGACAAAAATGACAAAAATGACAAAAATGACAAAAATGACAAAAATGACAAAAATGACAAAAATGAGAAAAATGACAAAAATGACAAAAATGACAAAAATGACAAAAATGACAAAAATGAGAAAAATGACAAAAATGACAAAAATGACAAAAATGACAAAAATGACAAAAATGACAAAAATGACAAAAATGACAAAAATGACAAAAATGACAAAAATGACAAAAATGACAAAAATGACAAAAATGACAAAAATGACAAAAATGACAAAAATCACAAAAATGACAAAAATGACAAAAATAACAAAAATGACAAAAGTGACAAAAATGACGAACATGACGAACATGACAAAAATGACAAAAATGACGAACATGACAAAAATGACAAAAATGACAAAAATGACAAAAATGACAAAAATGACAAAAATGACAAAAATGACAAAAATGACAAAAATGACAAAAATGACAAAAATGACAAAAATGACAAAAATGACAAAAATGACAAAAATGACAAAAATGACAAAAATGACAAAAATGACAAAAATGACAAAAATGACAAAAATGACATAAATGACATAAATGACAAAAATGACAAAAATGTCAAAAAAGACAAAAATGACAAAAATGACAAAAATGACAAAAATGACAAAAATGACAAAAATGACAAAAATGACAAAAATGACAAAAATGACAAAAATGACAAAAATGACAAAAATGACAAAAATGACAAAAATGACAAAAATGACAAAAATGACAAAAATGACAAAAGTGACAAAAATAACAAAAATGACAAAAATGACAAAAATGACAAAAATGACAAAAATGACAAAAATAATGACAATGACAATGACAAAAATGACAAAAATAACAAAAATGACAAAAATGACAAAAATGACAAAAATGACAAAAATGACAAAAATGACAAAAATGACAAAAATGACAAAAATGACAAAAATGACAAAAATGACAAAAATGACAAAAATGACAAAAATGACAAAAATGACAAAAATGACAAAAATGACAAAAATGACAAAAATGACAAAAATGACAAAAATGACAAAAATGACAAAAATGACAAAAATGACAAAAATGACAAAAATGACAAAAATGACAAAAATGACAAAAATGACAAAAATGACAAAAATGACAAAAATGACAAAAATGACAAAAATGACAAAAATGACAAAAATGACAAAAATGACAAAAATGACAAAAATGACAAAAATGACAAAAATGACAAAAATGACAAAAATGACAAAAATGACAAAAATGACAAAAATGACAAAAATGACAAAAATGACAAAAATGACAAAAATGACAAAAATGACAAAAATGACAAAAATGACAAAAATGACAAAAATGACAAAAATGACAAAAATGACAAAAATGACAAAAATGACAAAAATGACAAAAATGACAAAAATGACAAAAATGACAAAAATGACAAAAATGACAAAAATGACAAAAATGACAAAAATGACAAAAATGACAAAAATGACAAAAATGACAAAAATGACAAAAATGACAAAAATGACAAAAATGACAAAAATGACAAAAATGACAAAAATGACAAAAATGACAAAAATGACAAAAATGACAAAAATGACAAAAATGACAAAAATGACAAAAATGACAAAAAATGACAAAAATGACAAAAATGACAAAAATGACAAAAATGACAAAAATGACAAAAATGACAAAAATGACAAAAATGACAAAAATGACAAAAATGACAAAAATGACAAAAATGACAAAAATGACAAAAATGACAAAAATGACAAAAATGACAAAAATGACAAAATGACAAAAATGACAAAAATGACAAAAATGACAAAAATGACAAAAATGACAAAAATGACAAAAATGACAAAAATGACAAAAATGACAAAAATGACAAAAATGACAAAAATGACAAAAATGACAAAAATTACAAAAATTACAAAAATTACAAAAATGACAAAAGTAACAAAAATTACAAAAATTTCAAAAATTACAAAAATAAAAAAAATTACAAAAATTACAAAAATTACAAAAACGACAAAAATTACAAAAAGTACAAAAATTACAAAAATTAAAAAATTACAAAAATTACAAAAATAACAAAACAAAAATTACAAAAATTACAAAAATTACAAAAATTACAAAAATTACAAAATTACAAAAATTACAAAAATTACAAAATTACAAAATTACAAAAATTACAAAAATTACAAAAATTACAAAAATTACAAAAATTACAAAAATTACAAAAATTACAAAAATTACAAAAATTACAAAAATTACAAAAATTACAAAAATTACAAAAATTACAAAAATTACAAAAATTACAAAAATTACAAAAATTACAAAAATTACAAAAATTACAAAAATTACAAAAATTACAAAAATTACAAAAATTACAAAAATTACAAAAATTACAAAAATTACAAAAATTACAAAAATTACAAAAATTACAAAAATTACAAAAATTACAAAAATTACAAAAATTAAAAATTACAAAAATTACAAAAATTACAAAAATTACAAAAATTACAAAAATTACAAAAATTACAAAAATTACAAAAATTACAAAAATTACAAAAATTACAAAAATTACAAAAATGACAAAAATGACAAAAATTACAAAAATTACAAAAATTACAAAAATTACAAAAATTACAAAAATTACAAAAATTACAAAAATTACAAAAATTACAAAAATTACAAAAATTACAAAAATTACAAAAATTACAAAAATTACAAAAATTACAAAAATTACAAAAATTACAAAAATTACAAAAATTACAAAAATTACAAAAATTACAAAATACAAAATATACAAAAATTTCAAAAATTACAAAAATTACAGAAATTACTAATATATGAAAATAACAAAAATGACAAAAATGACAAAAATGACAAAAATTACAAAAATTACAAAAATTACAAAAATTACAAAAATTACAAAAATTACAAAAATTACAAAAATTACAAAAATTACAAAAATTACAAAAATTACAAAAATTACAAAAATTACAAAAATTACAAAAATTACAAAATTACAAAAATTACAAAAATTACAAAAATTACAAAAATTACAAAAATTACAAAAATTACAAAAATTACAAAAATTACAAAAATTACAAAAATTACAAAAATTACAAAAATTACAAAAATTACAAAAATTACAAAAATTACAAAAATTACAAAAATTACAAAAATTACAAAAATTACAAAAATTACAAAAATTACAAAAATTACAAAAATTACAAAAATTACAAAAATGACAAAAATGACAAAAATTACAAAAATTTCAAAAATTACAAAAATTACAAAAATTACAAAAATTACAAAAATTACAAAAATTACAAAAATTACAAAAATTACAAAAATTACAAAAATTACAAAAATTACAAAAATTACAAAAATTACAAAAATTGCAAAAATTACAAAAATTACAAAAATTACAAAAATTACAAAAATTAAAAAAAATACATAAATTACAAAAATTACAAAAATTACAAAAATTACAAAAATTACAAAAATTACAAAAATTACAAAAATTACAAAAATTACAAAAATTTCAAAAATTACAAAAATTACAAAAATTACAAAAATTACAAAAATTACAAAAATGACAAAAATGACAAAAATTACAAAAATTACAAAGATTACAAAAATTACAAAAATTACAAAAATTACAAAAATTACAAAAATTACAAAAATTACAAATATTACAAAAATTACAAAAATTACAAAAATTACAAAAATTGCAAAAAATACAAAAATTACAAAATAAACAAAAATTTCAAAAATTACAAAAACTACAGAAATTACAAAATATATAAAAATAACAAAAATGACAAAAATTAGAAAAATTACAAAAATGACAAAAAAGACACCAATAACAAAAATAACCAAAATGATCCAAATGATCCCCAAAGGACCCCAAATGATCCAAAATGATTCAAAGTGATGGAAATAACAATAACTTCAAAATTCGTTTTTGTCAATGTTAACAAAAATGACAATAGCGGCAAAATTCATTGCTGTCGTTCATGCCAATTGTTCATTTTGTCAGTTGAATCTACTCAATCAATTTTTTATAATTTTATTGGTTTTGTCAAAATAGTTTTTCTACAATGTGGTCATTTTGTCACTTTTCACTTTCAAATTTTGTCGATTTGATAATTTTGAAGAATTGCTTGTCTTTTTCGGGCTTTGTCTTTTTTTGATTCTTGTCAATTTTGTCAAATTTATCTAATTTTTGGTCAATCCTGAAAATATCGTCAGTTTTGTCTATTTCATAAGTTTTATCATTCATTTTGTCAATGTGGTCAGTTTATCACTTATGTTAATTTTGTAATTTTTTATTTAATTTGTCAATAGTTTAAACTTTTCGAATTTTTGTCTGTTTAGCTTTTTTTTGTAAATTTTTGTTGATTTGTTAAAATTTTCTCAAACCTGTCAAATTTTATCAAAAAAATTTAAATGTTTTTGCTCCCACGCGGGCCTCAAATCATCGTCATGTTCTATCTGCAACTAGCAGTGCATCCGGATGGCAAAAAATCAGATGGGTGGAACATTCATTTTCCAGCTTTTTTTTTTTGTTTCGATTATAGTCGTTCTACCATCTTTATGGCATTCACGACTTTATCAACGTTGCAGTTGGCGGATCGTTATTGAAAAACTATCCGGTACAACTGTGTTCGATGTTTACTCTTGGGCTCGAACTCGCGGACATCGGCTCAGGAGACAACAGACTTGCCAACTGAGCTATATCACAAGCCCAAATTTTCCAGCATATGGATACGAGATTTAAAAGGGGAATCGTAAATTGTAAAAGAAAATATTTTGAAAAACTTGGAGACTGTTCAAAACAAATTTTATACCTACAGTTTTTACATAGGATAAAAAAAGCAATTCAAAGTTTGTACGTGATATCATAAAATAAGCCAATCCGTTAAAAGTTTTTCACGGCTCCGAAAAATTTTAAAAAATGAACATCCATTTCTCGATTTTTCAAATTTTCCATGAGAATACAAAACTTAAAAAAAAACTATCTCAACTTAATTTTCGTATCATTCAATGATATCTTTCATAAATTAAATTAAATTAAAAAATGAATTAGTGTTGTGTGTGGTATACACATGTTGCCGTTAACCCTGCTGTTGCATGATGCCTCGTTTGACGTTACTTAACTAGTGATTTTTTCTAAACAAAAATAAGTTTGCAAAAGAATTAGCATACAACCATACAACCAGATAGGAGACCCCATTGAAACAAAACGGCTACACTGAACTGGGGTACCAATCAAGTAGACAACCATTTACAAGAGGCTGAACACCAATGAGATATTTATGCTCCAACTCAGACCAGGCAGCCCGGTCCGCCATGATGCATACCACATCACAGTCAAGAAGGTGATCGTAATGGTGGTGTCGCGACGCGCCGAGTCCATGTGCGCTGGATGCTGGACTTGGGACTATCTGGGCAGCAGTAACCTAGAGTTAGAGACCATTTTTTTTTCCTACTTTGCTCAAGCTTCCTCAGCAGAAGAGGAGAACTTTCAAAGTTGGCTCGGGAAGGTTCCCTGGATGCTGCACGAGTTGTCAATTCGTCTCTTCGCCTGAGTAAGGGGGGATGATTTTGAGGAATGGGAGCTAGGCAGGGGGGATCTTTGTGGATTGTACACTCTTGACCGATCGCGCGTTCCAAGACGTTTGGATACCTTCATCGTCGTCGTCGTCTGAGGCTGCTGCTGATGCCAAACGTGCATGGGGGATCGATCGTCGTCAGTGTCAAGTAAAGGGCTGTCTATCGAAGTGGAAGGGCAGGAGGAGGACGACTTGAGAGGACGTCGTCGTCTTAGCCGTTTCTTGGTGGCTTGAGTCGGTCGAGTCGGTCGGTCTCAGTCAGTGGTGATGTTAAAATCCATCCAACGGCAGCCTGTTCAGCAGCCAACGGTTAGCAGCAACAACTACCATAAAAAAAGAGCGACGTGAGCAAATCACCTTACAGTGTTTTGCTTCAAAAATAAATTCAGAATTGATCGATATGTTAACCAGTATTTTTTTTACATAACAATCGTTGGATTTCAAGACATTAACATTTTGCAAGTCATATTTTAGAAACAATTTCTCTTTTCGCCAGTTTCTAGGGTATTTATACATAAAAAATAATGAAAATTCCTACGGATATTTCCCAATCTTTTCAATAAAAAATAACATTTTTATATGTTTCATGATTCAAAAACCTATCGGGAATTTGATTTTCACAAATTTTTGGCCAAAAATTGCCTTTTGAGAGAATCTGGCCGTTTTTTGTAAAACCTACCAAATTTTGTTTGCAGGTTGCAGGTTGTCAGCCAGATGTTAGAAATAGAATCAGAGTGTCAAAGATGTTTAATAACAAGAATGTATTCCTGAGAAACCTCCTTTCTTTGAATAGAATTTTCAATCCGGAATGGATTTTTTGTTTCATCTCAAGAAGCGTAACGATCCAGCGCTGGAAAAAAACTCATTTGAAATGTGTTTATAAAAGATTGTATATTCCAGGTTCCTCTCGATCGTCCACGGTCTTCCAGATGCAGGAAGATCAAGAGCACGGAAACCCTACCAAGAAGAAATGCGGGCATGGGTCGGTCGATGCTAAAAATATGCTTCCCGAGAAAAGGCAGCAGCAAATCATCAGCATCCAGCAAGACGAATAATAAGAGGATGAAGCAGCAACGAGGAAAGAACGGAAAAGGCATAACAAACGTAGTCCGGTCACCAGAGAATGGAGTATGAGGCGGAAAAACAAGATGACGTTATAAGAGGGTTTTTTAAATCTTTTGCTGCTCTTTGCGCGGCTGGAGTTGTTTCGTGGACCTTCTTCTATGTGGTGGACCTGTTGGTTGACTGACTGACTTTAGAGCTTTAGCTGCGGGATGCTGAACGTTTTTTTTGTTTCCCTCAAGTTGTTGTGCATTCGATCTGGACTGTCCAAGTTTCCAGACCCAACTAAGTTCGAGAATTGAGAAGGAAAGAAGGTTCATTTTTTTCCGGGACCAGCCAACTTAATTCCGAAAAACTTGAGAGTGTTTTCGTGAGATCAAGGGCAATAGAAACTGACTTTGGTTGGATCTCGTACACATATTTTTGAGGAGCTAGCACGGCAAAGTGGTCGATCATGTCGATGCTGGTTCGTTGTCCGTTTGCGTTCTTTTGGATGCTGGCTGTCTTCTTGGTCTTCTTAAAACGCTCTTTAAATTATCCCTTACGTTTTAGTTCTGCATTTTTTCCTCGGAGCTTGATTCCGGGGACTGGGTAGCGTATTTTAAGGGCTACAACAATTTTCTTCCCTACGTTCTTGTTCTTGATTCGTTTCAGTTTGATGTTTGTTTGTACGCCAAACCTTTATTCATTTTATGATTTAGGTTGTTTGCTTTTGTGGACGAAAAGCTTCTGACGAGTCGGACTTAAATTAACATACAGGTTCGTCGTCTACCGTATTGAAGTCACTCTAGTACCAAAACTGTTAATTTTGAGATTATCCCCTAACCGATATTGTTTGAAATATGTACTGCCCTATGTTAATGATAATAACTCTGCAAATAATCAACTTATTTCATCTTATAAGCATTTAACATATAATAAGTATCTAACTACAAACCTTTTATCCATTTATTAGTCTGGCTTTGATAAGTTCGCAACCCTCATCAAGTCAAGTCGATTCAGCACCATAGTTTTAAATCGTCAAATCTCGTCGTCAATAATTCCTTACTTATGATGTTTTAAAAGTTATGATTGTATTTAAAAGTAAATGAAGTGTGATTAAAATGTGACTTATTCTATGTATTGTTTACCCTCATCCGTCCAAGATTTTTTTTTCAGTTACAGCCCCTGGAGTGTACATTTTACACTTCTGACTTAAATCGCTATATCTCTCTTGTTACTCATCCGATTTTTTCAAAACTTAAAGTTTTGTAAGCCTCGTGCTGTAACTCAAATATATTTTTCAAACAATATTCAGCTACAACACTTCAGTTTTCCGTTATTTGAAGTCCAAGAAAAAAAAATCTGAAAAAACTGGCTTCCAAAAATTAAAGACTGAATATTAGCAACGGAAAGCTAAACAAATTTCATTTAGTGTCCAAGAAAGCTGGAGCTAGAAAATATAAAAAGCACATAAGTATATATTTTTTTGTATTTTTTTTTAAATCATAAACACAAAAAAGTATTTTTGAGTGAATGAATCGTTAAAATTGTGTCACACCAGACAAATTATGAAAAGAGGATAGAAAAGTAGACGTAATTTTTCAAATTTTTGCGTTTTTAGATTTCCAAAAAAACGAAACACAGAATTTTTGACGAATTTTCAAAAATATTTGTTTTTCGAACTTTTTGTCAATTAGCAGTTCCTCAAATTTTCTAAGACTTAAATTCAACTTTGTAGAGGAGCGTGGAATATCATGGGCCACTTTTTTTCTTTGCTTCATAACTTCTTTATTATAAAAGATATATAGAATAAAATAAATGGAAAGGTTTTCTACATTTTTATGGTATCGTTAGGCATTTTTTTTTATTTTTTAATACATTAATTTCCCGAGTTTGGACTTTTTTTTAAAGTATTTTTTTTGGATTTTGAAAAACTGTGAGGAAACGTGGGCCATCAAGTCTAAATTGACTAGATAACGTGCAAATTTTATGAGTTGACCAAAAACTGAAATTTCATAATTCATTTAGTTATTGCTAAGCAATTTCAGATGAGGAAATAAAAAAGAGAGTTGTGTATGATCGATTAGTTCCTAATTCCTGGCTCGCGAACTTTTCGGCAAAAATCCTTATACAAGATTTTGTTCGTCTCTTTCGCATTGGAAAAAATTGAGCAAATATTTTTCACAACTCTTTATTTAGCATAAGAAAACTTTGCAGGAAGGAAAAACGTATTTTAAGTTCTGAATGTGTATAAAAACACCTACATATAAGGTGGCCCAAGATACCCCACAAAATGTGGCTCATGATTCTCCACAAGCTATGATTTGCAAATTGGTTGCGTTTGTGTGACTTATTGATGTTTCATCAAAAATTCCTTTTCCACGTAAAAGAATATGACAAAACTAAGATCATAAAGGTATTAGCATCTTTTTGTTATGTACTTTAAGTCTCCCACGGATGCAATTTTGCGGGTGCTTGTTTAATTATGTAAGTACATTTTTTTACGCAAGTTAAAAAAAAGAAGCATATGATTCTTACATATGCCAACAACATATAGAAAAACATGCTTACGAAAAGCGACCACGATGACAGTTGGATTGAGATTTTTGTCTCAACACACAGCTGAGATATTCAGAGTGACCCACATTTCCCCATGGCCCACGTTACCCCACTCTCCTCTACTGGATTTAGATTATATTTCCAAAGCAAGATAGCAATATTTCCGCAGTAAATTTATATGCACCGAAAAGGTCATTTCATTCCAATTCTATTGATGAAATTACATATCGCTGCGAAATTTCTCAAAAATATGATAAATAGAAATGTGACATACTTTTTAAACATTCACAAGTCAGCGCATTTTACCGCTGGCAGCTGCTTTTCGTTTCCTAAAGTGGGTGGAAGCTAAAACGACAAAATCGTAGGGTGCGTCGTAACAATTGAGTATTTTGTAGTTGAACGTTGCCTACACTGATTTCTATTTGCACCAAACACGCTGAACCCACCTAAGGGCAATGTTCCGAAATTCAATCATTTTCACTGAGCCATGCTTGAATACATTCAGAGCCAAAAAATCAAAGCAGTAAAATTTTCCTTCTTCAACCGAATAATACAAACAATCATGCATGACAACGACGCTTCTGTATTTGAAACATTTTTGCGATACATGATGTTGTAAAGAAGGACACAGACTATCAGCTATCGAACGTCTCGATGCTGATTTCCTTCCTTGACGACTTTCAAACTTTAGGATCATAACTGATATGTATAAGTTTTGAGCTATCTATACACAGCAAAAAATTTCTAAAAGTATACGCAATCTAAAATGTGTGGCATCTATTTTTTCCCCAGTGTAATTCAAAAACGATGTAATTTCAAACTATTTTTGGTCTATTTTTCATCAGTTCAAAATAAAAAGTGTAAAATTAAATCTTTTGCAATAAATTTACACAGCATGGTCTAGAAAGGAACGTTGGGATATAATTTTACACCATAAACGATGTAAAATTTGACAGATCCATTGTTTTTGTTTCTTTCGCGGCTAAAGTAAGTAAATTTTCACTCAAGATGATGGTTTTTTTTTGTAGCATCATCCAAAAGATATCTAAGTGAAATGTGTTTCGGAAATGGGAGTCACAGCCCCAGCCGCTGTCCTAAGATCGCAGAAGATCGTACCGTCAGCATTCGGCAGCTAACTTTGAGGGCGAGGCTCTGCACAGACACCGTACGAGCAAGATGTTCTGAATGTGCTGTTAGCTGATAGCGGCGGTTGTTCGAATCCAAAATCATGAAAGCCCGAGAAAGCCACGAAATTCCGGACGGATGACGGTAAATTATGTGAAATACAAAGCTAAAGGTGTTTAAATCTAACAGTTTTTCTTTATTTTATTACAGTGACGTGGATCCGGATTGCCGAAAAGGAATTCCTCTCAACAATTCGACTGGTGAGACGCTGACCAGGGTGGACCAGGGTCGTGGTCAACTTCTGATACAACTGGGCGCACCAGTGGTAGTGGGTGAAGGTTTTTATTTTTAATGCTATATTTTAAAATAAATGTTCAATAATAATAATCATCGTATTTTTTTTTTCATTTTTAAATATTTGAAACCTGAATATTTACAAAAAACTGCCAAAATCCAGAATGAATTTTCACATTTTACATCACGATGTATTTTTACACGACAATAAGCCGTTCCATTTTTGTGCATCGCTTTCGATCTAAATTTACACGCCGTGATAGAATTTTATATCGAAAACGATGTTCCGTTTTCGTGCATCGTTTCCGATCTAAAATTACACGAATTATTTTTGCTGTGTATAGGCTATTAGATGATTTTTTATTTTTCGCTTTGCGTAGAAGGACAAAATCATGACTAGGTAACCGCAATGAACTGTCCAGCATGTGCTACCTCTCTTTTAAACATGTGGTCCTGGTATTTCTTTAGATTTTTCCTTCTGAAACATTCATGATCGTCTATCAATAATGAACATTATCAACAATGATGCAAGGATAGACGTTCGGAAATGATTGAGGGAGCGACGTTCAAAATGTTTCACCAATATGTTGATCACCGTCGATTAGTCACGTGACGAATAGCAACGGTAGCCTCCGATGGGGCATGGTATATTTTCTTGTATCAAGTTAGTGTAGGCACAATTTTCCCATATGTCTGGATAACGTGCCGCTTTTAAGCCTACCCCCATTCTGGCCTGATCCTCATTCAAGGCCGTGCGAACAAGGAGAGGGAGAAGAACCCTCCCCCCCTTTAAGGTTTGTTATATCTAGTTAAAAATTTTAGTTAAAGAATAATTATTTGGTAATGATAGTAAAGTGGAAAATTATTGGATTCCAAAAGGTACTTCCAAATAAGGGTTTACAAACATGTTAGAATTCGGCTTTTGGAATTAAATCCTTGTTTTAATTAGAATTATCCCTCATAACTTAAGACCCAACGCATTATATTTTACGACACAATATGAAGGTTATAAATCGTAACTTGATTTTAAATCTATAAAACAAAGAATAATACTCAAACTCAAATCTTAACATTCGGAAACTCTACCAAGAACTGTAAACAAGTTCATAATTCCAAACAACCATTATAACTTTACAAATTCACCCAAGCATCAAATATTTGATCACTGATTACTTTCTAAAATTTAAAAATCAAATGGATATTTACAATGTTATTTATAGAGAAGCCCAGTGGCACAATATTCCTGACAGCACTATCCAAGTGTTCATGGGATGTTGGAGCTGTTTTAAAGATAGACGAGAATTTTTTGTTAAAGATATCACAGACTCCACGATCAGAGTTCGCCGTATTGTCATCCAGAAAATTCTGGGTTGGCAGACCAGGTACATTCCACTGACTTTCAAAATGCTTCCAAAACGATTTTGGTCTGGACTTGAGATCACGTTGATTTTTAGCTAATAGTTTTGGTGAAAGCGTTTGCTGACTATTTTGTAAGTATTTAGAATTGAGTCCTTAGTGTAGGGGGATCTTGACTTGTTATAATTTCTAAGGGCACATCTCTTTGCAGTCTTTAGTCGTTGTAGTTCAGTCGTGATCCAAGGAGTCCGTATATTCTCTTCAGTAGTGTGTTTTGGTACGTGATGATCGATAACGTAAACCAAGATGTGCGATAAGGTTTCAGCTGCAGCGTTGGGATCAGATAGCTCAAGCTTAGATTCCCAGTCGATGGTAACCAGGATACGAGAAATGTCGTCAAAGTCGGCGTTATAGAAATCAAGATAGAAGGATGCTAATATTGCGACAGGAACAAATCTAGTAACATCGTGCGAGACCAATAAAGCAGGATGATGGTTTACCGCTTTAACGTACGGAGCAGAGGCCGAAACAACGGACGGTACACGAGTACTGTCGCTGGCAAAGAAGAGATCCAACATACGACCGTTTTCGTTAGTCACGCCGCAATCTGCCGCAAAGTCGCTGTACTCAGGGAATCTAGTATGACGATCCATAGGGTCTAGAAAGTTGGGCGTTTTTGATCCGAGTAAAGAAAGTTACCATGGTTGGAGCAGCACTTAAAATCGGGAAAATTGAAGTCATCAATCACGAGAATGTCATCTTCGGGTGCACAGATAGAACTAACTTTAGATAAGCAGCCCGAAAAAGACTAAGCTAGAGCAACATCTCTAGTGCGAACAGGAGGCAGATACAGTACGCAAGCATAAAGTTTACGGTCACCAAGATCAATGCGGATCAACACAAGTTCCAGATCGCTCCAGGAACTGTCTTCGATGTGCAACTCTGGAAGATCCGACTGCACAGCAATTAACACTCCGCCACCGGTGATCTTTTTGATATTAGGGGAACTGCGATCGCAACGAAACACTAAATAGTCAGAGCCAAATATCTGACTCGTAAGAGTACGGTCGTTCAGCCCATGTTTCCGTGAAGGCCACGACGTCGTAATAACAACATGAGCTTGCGAGCAGATAGTCTACTAGAAACGGCATCATACCTCCGAAGTTCTGTTAGTACAAAGTTATAGTTTCCGAGGCAGAGCTAGATCCCCGAACACTGGAAAAGAGAGTATCATCAGGCGGAGGAAACCGGTCGGGAGTGCCATACTCGCCTGAGTTTGCAGGCTGGAGAACCCCTGCGCCACAGACGAACTCAGGGCAGGGACGACAGAAGGCGCTGGCAGGAAACAGCGTGACTGAGTCGAAGGGCAAAGGGGTCTCCGTTAGACCTAATACATTGCGTTCCGGTACTGAAGGCCTAAGTACAAGTTGCTACATTTTCGAGGCCTGGAGAAGAACATGCTGAAGAACTAGTGAGCGTAACACGTTGATAGTGCACAGTGCACTGGAAAGAGAGAGTCCATCACGAAAAGGAAAGCCTACATAAAATGGATACTTACCTGTAAATAACACCGTCGCTAAAATCGAACTCAGGACTCAGGCGGAAATCAAGGTCGTAGAAGTTTTTCCGAAGGCTCATCATCCGAGATATCCGAGGGTCCTTTTCCGACTCCAGCATTGCAACAAATTATTTAAGGGCCATCAGCAAAAAAAGTAGCTAAAACACCGTCTTTTGGAAGTTTATAATAAAATTTACTGACCTTATTTGACTTAATTATCCCGAGAAAAAATTTTTTTCACCGGCACTTCGTGATTCATTTCCAATTTCGGCCGTTTTGAAAGAGTGATTTTTTTTTTCAAACGTGATATTTCGAAGGAAGAATGACCTTAATGGGTTAAATTCCTATACAAAAAGTTATATTTATAAAAGTTATGTGTGAGGTAATGAACATCATATTCCAATTCAATTAAAACTAAAACTCAAACATAAATCTCATTTGAATCATATAGGTAGTAGCAGAGATTTTGCAGCCGATTTTTTTCAGTATAGATGTGATCAATATGTCAAGGAAAGGAGAGAAGTAGGCGTGCACCGACAAAGAGGTGTTTCGATTGTCTCACATCAAGTTTTATTATTTTGAAGTTAGTACCTACCTATTTTTCTCTTTCCGAAATGGTCTTACGTAACAAGGATATAAACTACAGTGTATGAAATATCTATGTGTATCAAATATTCCGTACAATTTCAAAATTATATGTAAATAGTTTCAAGTTCGATGATTAATGGTGGATGTAAGTAGTCAATCAAGCTAAGCTTAGCTATTAGTAGAGTATTTTTGAACGCTCATGCATGGATATTTAAGATATTAACTAATCTTTGAAACTTATAATTGAAGGATATTTTACATTCATTAATATTTCATATATAAGTATTTCAAATTAGTTAATACAACTTAACGCTGTTCTCGTAGTTACTCAACGAGTTTTGATCATTGAAACTTGATCAAAGATTTTAGTCAAGCTAGGTGCGATCAATTTAATTCTTGACGACACAAGTAAATCAGTCAAACGAAATGACATAAGTCAAACTCAATTACCAAGAACAATTCAAGCCGCTAGATTCAAACGTCCGAAGTGTCGTCTTCACAGCAAGACAGCGGGCGGCCAATATGATAGGTTCAGTAGTTGAACTTCATTACTGGCTACTGCCTAATGGGCAAGAACAAATTGTTTTTTTTTATATTTATTATTGTAGTAACTTTGATCTTTGAGTGTCTGTAGGTGCTGTGCTGTGCCTAGGAATCAATACAAATCTAGCCGGAGCGAATCTTGTTTTAATCTTAAAATCGTTATAATTTTATGGCTCTGAACTGAGCTCCGTGAGGTTCCGTTCCTTTACGTTATCGTCATTTTCATCGCTGGCTGAGGAACTTTAGAGTCTCAACTCTTCTTGTCTCGTCGTTGATCGTACACAATCGTTCAACAAACCTTGATGCAGTATAGAAGAAATACCTATATACAAGGTTCATTTCTGAGGAGTTCAAATTATAAACTAAACAGAGAAGTAAGAAGGTACAGGAAAAAACGCCGTCGTCGTCGTCTTACTTGACCAAACCGATCGATGCGGTGGACGAACGGATTCCGGGCTGGCTGGCTGAACTGGCTGCAGAAGACCAAAAGGCAAACAAACTGCGGCCCGGACCGCACTACGTTGTGTGTTTAGGTTAGGACGTTCAAGCGATAGCCAGCTAGCTGGGTCGACTTAAAAGCTCTTCCAAGCAACCAAACAGCACCCTCTCTCTCTCTCTTTTTGCTTATGACTCCCCGTCCGTGTCTGTTCGATCGACGGACGGAGGTTTTGGTCAAGACACTGACGGAAGGGAATGTGCGAGGAAGAAAAACAACCAGAAACCGGCTCGACTTGTTTTTTTTTACCTCTTTCGTCGCTGTTGTGTGTACGTTCGTTTTACTTAGTTTGAACATGACTTCTTCAATGTTGTTTCTGTTGATAATCATTTAACATTATTTATTAATTTTAGACTTATTTTTGTTTTTTCGACAAATAAATTATAGTGGGCTACGCATTAATAGAAAATATCCAAATATTTTTGTGTAACTTTACGGAACTTCAGGTTTCCTTCCTCGAACGTGACATGTTTTTCAAGCAACTCGAAGCAAAACAACGCAATCGTAAAGCTTTTAGCCGTAAGCTTTCTGTGTTGGTGGTGGTGATTTCCAACATGGCTGCTGATCCGAGATTCAAGATGGAAAAGGAATCAGCGCAACTTGGAGAAAAGCCCTAGAGCGAGTTGAGCAAGGAGAGAGAAATCGTAAACCAAATTGGCAAGCTGAGAGATTGAGTGTGAAGCTCTACCGAAGGCAACCAGTGATGTCATCCTTCCAGATTTTGTCTGGATCTTCCAGACTTTTTGGACTTATGCCAGACATTTTTTCAGGTTTCCAGACTTCCAGACTTTTGACATTGCTTCCAGACAATTCCAGACTTTTGGCTTAGGACGTAAATTGTTCTATGAAACTATGAAAATTCAAAATGGTCATGATAAAAAATGCCTGCAGTAAATGATTAGAATCAATGAATTTTGAATGCAGAAGTGGTTGAAAGCTAGGAATAATGGCAAATGCTTGAAGTTGTGAGTTAAATTGCGAGTCAAACAGAACACGTAAGTGATAGTGTCAGAAACAAACGATTAGTGGCTATCTGCAACTGCAACATTGGGATCTGGCGACCAAAAAAAAAAGGTCACCACCAAAAAGTAAGCTATCCAGACTTTTCCACATATTTCCAGACATTTTTTCAAAATCTTCCAGACTTTTTCGAAAAAACAGTTGGCAACCCTGAAGGCAACTGCAGCAGAGCAGAGTTCGACCGAAGCAAGTTTATGAACCTGTTTTGACTTAAGCCTTTGGTTGGGTCGCTCTCGCTCTCAGCAGCAGCAGCCAGTCAGTAGGAGCAGGAGCAGGAGCAGTAATCGATCGCTTCCGTTTGAGAAGAGCGTTGAACTCCCATCATCCCATCGCATGGCTCGCAAGCAAGCAAGGGATATCGTATCGTATCGTTGGAACCAGAAGCGCGCGCTTCAGCCTTGTTGCGTATCGTGTCTCAGTCTGAGAGAGTTGATCGTCGTTGAACGACGCACCTGTGTTCGGCTCGCGTGAATCCGTATCTGTTCTGTGAAACTCGTGTGAATTGCAGTGGTTGCGACGGGTTTAAGCTGGGCTCGACCCCGAAGTTTGTTCGCAGGGGAGGGTTCTACGCAAATAATTGATCTGTTTGATTAACAGTGTGAGAGAGAGTGTTCTGTGGAAGCTGTGGAAGTGGGGGAGATCCTCAAAGGATGATAGTTAACATGAGTCGTGCCACGGTTGACAAGTTTCGTTTCACGAAAATGTGATTCCTGATAAGTGTCGGTTCAAAACAGATTTGAAAGTGTGCTTTTGAGTACTAGGCCTCAGGTCGGTTATTGCATGAGCTTTCAAGTGACCGCGAAGAGATCGAATCAAGAATGGTACACGGTCGGAGCCAAGATGGAGGCTGCCGTTGTGGCTGCTTAAGGTGCTGCTTCTGAAAGTTTATCGGAGATTAAGCCAACGTTTAAGCGCTGTTTGGTGCTGCTGTTGTTGCTGATACCTTTGAGGCGCAAATCGAGGTTAAGGAAGCCTTCGCGAGCGCTTTACGTTGAACCATTACTCGAGCTTTGGTCCATGGACTGAAGAGGGAAAAATAGCTGGTGGTATCGTCCTACAAGTGTCGAAAATAAAACAAGCACTCACCGCAGTTAAGTTTTATCGAATTTCAAGTGCCAGCTCAGTGGTCATCGTCCGCGGTTAAATGCATCCGGATGATAGTCTCGTGAGTTTGTGTATTTTTTTTGTACGCGACCAACATTGTGCTCCGGAAGGATTAAAGGTGAAATACTTACCCCCCCGAAAACCTTTTGCCGGTTGTCGTTCCCTGGAGGAAAAAAAAATCCGGCATTTCGCGAGCTGTGTGCAATGTGATAAAACAAATAATCATAAAACTGAGTGCGGTCTGTGTTTTGTGTTAAAAGCTTCGCCCGATTCGCGGTTTACACAGCCTCGATAAACAAAGTAGGGGCAAAATTTCGCGCGAAACCACCATCGAAGCTGTTGTCGCAATCTCGGTGCCAAAAAGCGCATAAAACAAAGGATTTGTCAATTTGTAATATGCCAAATTAACCCACAACCCGCCAGATTTGGATAACAATTATTGGATTATGAACGGGTCTCGACAGTTGAAAACGTTGAGTGTACTAAGTGACAAGTACGAGTGAGAGAGGAAAAAAACCTTAAATAAGGTAGCCGGTTTTACTCTGGAAAGTGTTTGTGTGTTACTACCAAGTTTGCAAGGTGTCCGCACGTTTTTTTTAATAACCCTGTCAATAAAATTTGCTGAGCAACTGAGTTGACCTCAGGTGAAGTGGCCCATATCTGGACGCTGAAGTTGTGCGAAACTAGCGCGCTCTACTAAGGAGTTTACTAATACAAGCTAAGCTGGCAGATTGAAGCCGACAAATACTACAGGTAGGTTATTTGAGCCATAATTGGATGTGCAGCTTATTTGGATGATCTAATAACATTTTAGCGATGATCTAGTTCATTAGACATACAAATGATGATCATGATGATGACAATGGTGGTGGGGTTCCAAAAGATAGTTTTTATAGAAAGCGATGAATTTAATTAAATTAATTCGTGTTCGCACGGTAAATAACTCATAACACAGAGAGTAATAGGAACATTCCTGACTTTCAGTCTCATCCAGCAATACTGATTGTAAACATCTCAAAGCGGTTTATTTCCAAGTGTTGTATCACTATTTGCATTCATCGCATGAACTCCATTCCTCTCTCAACTTGAGGAAGCGAAATTGAGCTTCAATATATTTTCCAAACGGTTCATAAAAATGGATACGAAAGTAGATCCTTTCAAGCCATCCTAAGGAAAAATCGAAAGATTGTTTCAACGGACATCAACGGACAACAATGTCAACGCACTTGAATTGCGATAAAAGTTAACAAAGTTTGATATTGAGCTAGTGTTCACTAGCTCAAATAATCAACTGAAATCTAACTAAGGATCGAATAAGAATATAGAAGATCTCCTCCATAAATCTGGTGTGTACAAAATCAGTTGTTCCGACTGTGATGAGGTGTTCATTGGACAAACCAAAAGTAAACTGATTGATAGATTCACTTTGCTATAGCAAGATATGACTAAAAGAAGAAAAACTTACTTTCATAGATTCCTAGATCTGCAGTAGCATTACACATGTGTGAATCTGGTCACTCTATTGATCGAGGAAATGTCTCACTGATTCGGTCTTTGAATAGTAATTCGCTTAAATTTATGTTGCTGAAAGCATTGGAATTTGAAATCAAAAATGAGTTCATGGTTATTCAAATTTTTAAGTAAAAAGAAATGTAATAATTCACCTGACAATACCCAGAATCTGGTAGTTAATAATGAAGCACTCTCCGCATGGATAGAAAAGAATAAAAACATTCTTGCTTGCAAGAAGATCCAGACTGCTATCTCCCTGGTATTTCACCATTAAGAAACATGACAAATGTGTAACGAAACTTCTACAGCGATTTTCCTGAAACATGCCGGTTAGCTCATAAGACCTGTTTAAAAATGATTTAAATTTTGTTACTTTTACTCAGTTTTGTTTTGACAGCTCTCTTTGAAGTGTTTGGAGACATCTATTGACCCAGCCAAAAAAAAAAAACAGATTTTGATTCAAAAGGGTCGTTGGATATTTTACACAAGTTTCGTGGACTAGCTTTTTTACGTCTGTTCTCTGCAGGCTTCATTTTGCTCATCTTGAACAAAAGGAGACAGTGAACTTTTTCGCTCCGAATAATTGTGAGCTTATTTTTAATGAGCATTTCATCCTCCGCTGCTGAGAGAGCAGGGAGAAATTTTTTCTCAAACGAATGATCACTCTTCTACTGACAGAGCATTGTTGGTGTGTGACTCTGAAAACAAAACAAAAAAATTACACATGAAATTTGGTCGTTTCACTAAATCACGTGGACAGCTTTAATGTGTGATTTGACCGTCCTCTTTCTACGTGGAATTATGGAATATTGGCCTCAGAATTTGTCAACCTGTTGGGGACGTTTAATAATTCTGGCATGCTTTTATATCTGATTTTGTAAACAAAAAGGTAATTAAAGATTTACACATTTGTTTCACATTATTTTCAGCATTTTAGCATTTACAACTTTGCTCGGTCGTTTATTTCTCAGCCAGTTACTGAGAAGCTAACGAACATTTCTCCCTGCGAAAATGAGATTGGGTGACTGCGTGATTGAAATGATCTCCAACAAAATGTGGGTTGCTTGATCGTTTAAAGTGCGAGAAAGCATGTTTCTCCCAGGCGTTTGACAAGGAGATGAGAAAAAGTGAGCAAAAATCAAGAGAATCGCAGAAGCCTGGTTCTCTGTGCTCTTAATATAAGTCGTATTTCTATATCTGTCTTGACTATTAAACGATTTGGACAAAACTTGAAACTTTTTCGAACATAATTTCTCTGCACTCAATTTTTTTTAAACTTTGAATAACGAAAAATTGAAGTGTTGTAGGTGAGTAATGTCTGAAAAACATAGTTGAGTTACATCGTGAGGTTTCCAAAACTTAAAATTCTGTAAAAAAGCGGTTCTGAAACAAGAAAGATATACCGGTTTTAAGTGAGGAGTTTAAAATTGACACTCAAGTTTTTTTTTAAACGGACACAAAAACATACAGCATCTCAATGAAACTTGACGTTTCCTTGAAGATATTTCTTTTTCTTAACTCCAAGCATACATCATTGGAGGATATAATGGCTGGCATCTTACACACAAGGTTGCCGAAAAAAATTCTGTGTATTTAAGAAAAAAAATCTGAATTTCTGCGACTTGACCCAAAAATTCTGTGATAGTTTTCTGTGATGCTATTTCCTTTAACTTAATTGAAAATTCATGATAATTTGTGTCTTTTTTACGTTTTAGTTGTGTAAAATCAATTAACATAACCATCATACTTTTCGAATTCAACCTAAGAAATCTATGTTTTATATTGGCAAAAAAAAAAAAAAATTTTGAAAATCTATTAAAAATTCAAAAATTCTGTGAAATCTGTGAATATTTCAAAATTCTGTGTTCTGTGACACAGATTCTGTGATGAAAATATACTCAAAATACTGTGGAACTACTGTTTTTCCTGTGATTTCGGCAACCTTGCTTACAAATGTCAAAACCACCAACCCACAGAAAGTGTACTAAGTATGCCGTGACCGGGATTCGATCTCATACCCGCTGGCTTAGAAGACTTGAAGGCTATCCTCTACGCCACTGGCTGCGGCACTAAAGTTCTGATTAGGAAGTTTTGTCCTGAGCTTTCAGGTTGCGTCCATAAAAAAAAAGTAATGATTCAAAATTAAAGATTTCAAGAAATCATTGAGGGTCTCCAAGAATTTGTTTTATTTGGCTGAACCCGAATAAAGGTACAAGCCATCGAACTTCCAATAGTGTCATATTGAAACTTAAAAGAGGATTATGGTTAAGCATTTCTTTGGGTTTTTTTTTTCTTACATTACATGATTTAAAAAAAAATCTTTGAAGGTTGCAAAGGGTCTGGTTGAGAAAATACGGTGTTTAGTTGTTGTAAATCAACACTCTAAAACTTTTCAGGGAATTTGTTTCATGAGCACTCAAAGAGAGTTCGTGAAAAAGGTAATGATGTTACCTTAGACATTTTTTTAGTTCATTGGAAATCCAAGAAAAAAAAAAGATCTTTTCTGGACTCTCCAGAGTTGAATGTTGATCCCTTTTCAGAGTCGTTTCTATTATCTTCCAATTTAGGTGAAAATGTGTTCAGTAAATATGATTGAACATTGGAATAAATTAATTCTGAAATTTATGACCGATTTCAACTTTTTTTATGCGTTCAGTTGCAAAATCTTAATTTTTAAAAAAAAAATTAGTTGTGGGCAGTATTCGTTGTTAGTTCGGAGTGCAGTTCAGGCGAAACTTCAGGGGAGAGTTGGATAACGTGATTTCCTCTCCCTGTGTTCATCGTATATTTTGGGGAAAATAATCCTTTTTAAAACCCATTTTTTCGCTTAAAAATTCCCAGAAGTTTAGTTGTATGATTTCAAACAGCTTCTGTTGAACTAAATACTTTATCGTTGAGGAACAATTTTTGACATATTTATGTTTTTCGTCATTTTTGAGTGATTTATAATTTAATTAATTTTTTTTTTCAATCAAGAACGTAAAAACTTAAGGTAATGGACTTATTTTGGACCACCTCGTCTAGCTCTCTTATAAAACAAATAATCTTGAAATTTTCTAGCAAATATTGTTGAAGCCCGGGCACTAAATGTAATGCACTAATTTTTGTCTTTATTAGATGCTTTATATGAGAGCTAGACAAGGTGGTTCAAAATTGGTCCTCTGGTCCAAAATAAGTCCGTTACCCTATTTACGGTGTAAGTATAAATATTATTGGTTCTGTTACAGCGAAACCGTCGTTCCAAAAAACCGTTCGATTTCGGCACATGTGCCAAAAACGAACGGGGTTTGTAATTGTTTTAAAGTTTTTTCACAAATAACTGTTTTTTTTTCGAAGCCTGCTCGGTAGCCTTATTATTGAATGAAAATTTCTTTTAAACGTAGGTAATACATTTACCATTTTTAGCAATTTGAACTTCAGCACAATTCACTCAAAACCGAGTAAAACACTTTTATGAATCACAACACCATACCATAAAAAAAAACTTCCATTATCAACTTTAAATAAGCTACAGCTAAGAGAATCTTAAAAACGACAAAATGAAAACGGACCATTTTTTCGAAAAATTAATATTTTTGTAAGAAATCCGTGGTCCTTGTGTTTTTGATAAAAAAAAATCTAGGAGTCTTAAAGTTACAATCATTCTGATTCGATTTAGGAGGAAAAAATGATCCTAATTAAGATAGAAGAGATGTAACATGAACCTCTCCTAAAGTAAGGTTGCCAGAGTTTTTCAGCACTCAAAGGGGCCAGATTAATCCTAGCAATTTTATTTAAAAACCTGGCAAAAGCAAGGCATTTGTTTCGAAATTTCCAACTAAAAATACAGGCGATGTCCGGGCAAATTTGTTCAAAACTCAGGATTTACTCACCAGTAATTAAGATAAAAAACTTGAAATATTTTTTTTTATAATTGAAATTCATCAGTTCAGTTGATATCGTATTTTAGACTTCCAAAAAATCTTTCAAGATTATTTTTATGAAAATTGCTCAGAAATGTTTGATTTTACGCATAAATACAAAAAAGTGCAACACAATTGTATTTTTTTTTGTTTGATTTGGCTAATAAAGTGAATAAATCCAGTCAAAATCCGGGCTTTTATCAATGGAATCCGGACAACCGGGCCGGACCGGACTTTTCTCAATTTTTTCTTTAATTATCCGGGCAAACCCGAATTCAATCGGGCAATCTGACAAGCTTAGTCTAAAAGCGTACAATTATGAACTATATTTACTTTTCTTTCGTATAAGTTGAATTATCTCAGTTATTTGTAAAATGTTTTAACAATTTTTATGAAGAAATGTAGCTAAGAGTAAGTCTTAAATGTTTACAAATTTAAGGAAAACACTATTGAAGTGTGAGGTGGTGAAAGTCATGTTCCTTAGCTCCTGTGGTTATGCAATGTTTAAAATTTCTCAAAAAATGTTCCTCAACGATAAACTATTTCGTTCAGAAAAAGTTTTTCAAAATCATTCAACGAAGATGCTGTGAATTTTTTAGCGAAAAAATGGGGTTTGAAAGGAAAAACTTTCCCTGAAAGATATAATAAACTCAGGAAAAGGAAATCTAGAAATAAAACTTTTCCCTACAGTTTCGCTTGAACTACCTACTCTCCGAACTATAGTCCGGGACCAAATATTTGAAAAATCTGTAGAATTTGCATTGCTAAGCACTGAAAATGGTAGAAATCGATCATAATTTAACGAAATGGCATGTACTTCAAATTGAGTGTTCCGGTCGGGGCGGTCGATTATCACTTTTAAAAAAGTTAGCTCATTTTTTAACCCTAAAATTTTTTTTTATTTTAACTCTAATCGAAATACAGCCTTCGGATGAAATATTTGTCATATTTAAGGCTTTCAGAAAAATCGCATTTAAAAGAAATCGGCCGAAGAAGACTAAAGCTATTGATGAAAAACTAGGTTTTCTTGTTCCTCCCGAGCAAAATGTCTCAAAATCCCATAGAGGCTCCAGGCTCGTTTAGCGACTCCTTCCGATGATCCAATCTAGCCCAAATTTGGGGCACAGTATTGTTTATACAGTAGGGTGGCAAATAAATCATGATGAATTTTGAGTACCGACCATAGACATTTTGTAGATTGGCCCAAAAGAACTGACCGGTGCCACATTTCAGCTCAAACTTCTTTTAACTTCAAAGCGCTCAAAGTTTCGGTTATTTACCCTTCAAACTCATCCAAACGCGAAAAGAAAAATCGAAATTTAAAATTTGTTGCCAAATGATATAGAAATACATGGAACGTCGAAATCTGTTTTATTCTCGAAAAAAAATCTGACCAAAAATCTTCTTTCTGGGACTGAAAAAACCGGTCGTTTTTTTTTGAAAAATCAGAAAGTCAGTTTTTAGCCATTTTTTCGAGATGACAACAGACGTTTCATGCTTTTCTTAATAATTTGGCATCAAATTTCGAATAGATGAATTTCCTTCATTTTATTTGAGGGTAAAAACCCGAAAATTTGAACGCTTTGAGGTACCCCTAAATCAGGTTCGATTAAGCTACATCTTTGCATAGGTGAGTTTTTTTGGGGCCAATCTACAAAATTTATATGGTCGGTTTTTTAAATTCAATCATGAAATTTTTTACCAAACATCCGTTGGCTTTCTTATATACATATAGCCAACAGCTGAATAATGGTGCTTCAAGCCGGTTATACCTTCCAGCCGGCTGATCTTGAGATATGTTAAGAAAGCAAAAAGTTTCTCTTCATTTCTGTTTTTAGATTTACGAATGTGTCCAAGGTTTACTTGAAAGGTTTCTTCACGAGGAATCAGGATGAAAATCAAATGTACACGCAGCACTTATGCTACAATCTCCTTCAATGCTCCATGACGATCGACGATTATGCTGTTTCTTGAATTTTTTAAGCGTGCGAGCAATTGAAATTCTTGAAGCTTCGATCGTGCAAAGCAATTGCATGAAAGAATAGCTCACAATTTAGATCAATTTGATTTTTTTTTTTCAATAGATAACAGGAACAATACTTTCACCCGGAAGAATTGCAGTCTTGTTCTTCATCCGGATTTAGAGATTTGATAGGCTTGACTAGCTACAAGAGACTACTGAATCAGGTGAGGTACTTATATTCACTGTTTATGACCTATCCATATAGAGTCTCTTGGAACTGGCCAAAGATGTAGAGTATTATGGAGTGAAATCAGTTCTCAAAAGGTTGATGGTAGATTTTGATGTTTCGGGAGCCAGGGTAGTTGTCTACAAGATCCTTAAACATTTGAAGCTTACCAATCGATCTTTTGAACTTACTCAATCGAGATTGACAATTGAAGTGAACTGATGATCAATCACGGTAGAAGGAATGACAAAAGTTGAAGTACCAGAAGAAGTACCTCTTCAATGGTCATAACTTTAACTCAGAAAAGGAGAGATTGTTTTGAATCGTTATCTTTATATTATTGTATAAAAATCCTCATTTAAAATATGTTTCGTTTTAAATATGTAGGTTAAATTTGCTTCAACAAACGGTTGGAAGGAAGGACGAAATGCGAATTCCACGGAACAATTATCAAGTTCAAAGGGCTCAGAGTGTATCCCACCTGTTATTTAATCGCTATCTCATTTATGATAGTTGAACTTCATTTCGAACTATCATGCTCGAAACTATTCGCTATCATCACGAAAGCATTACCAACAACCGTTTGAAGCATCGTATCGCATTTTGATCCTAACGTCACATTACATCCTTATTGTTATTGTCAGCATCAATTTCAAACAACGACCATTTTGTGTCAAGGTATATCAAACGTTCTAAGGTCTGTTACTTCGTTAAATGAATTTTGATTTAATATTTTATTATATGGAATTGAGAATCAATTATGACTAAATGTCATGGCTTTTTTCAAATATATTGAGATAAATAGGAAAAAAATAAATCTGAAAAAAAGATTTCATTGACTTCCTTGAGGCAACTCAAATCGTATTCCTCAAATTTCACTTCACTTTAAGTGATTTTTTTTTTAAATTACTTATAGCTCTTTTTTTATGTAGATACACAGCATCAAAAGCATCAAGCCATCCACCACAAGTTTTTTCTCCGATTTGCAAACTTCAAAACCATTCAACGAGCTGTCAATTTCGGGTTAACCGCAATATTGCACCTGTTGTCCACATACACACGTTGGTGTAAAATACCGAAACGATAGAATCATAAGCTCCTCCCCATCTCCCCATACTGACCCTCCATCCCTCAGTCTATTATCCTTCCAACTAAACGAGGCGTAAAGTGCATTGTTGTTTTTCGGACTAAAAGCGGACGTCGCGCATCAACTGACACGTGCAAAATCGCGTGTGGAATTTTCACATTTTGACACGGATCGGTGAAGCTCGCCTTCTCGGAGGAGCTACATTCAGGACCGGATAAAATGGGCGGCAAAATAGGAGGACATCCACCCCATTATGACCCACTCGAGATAAGCTTCAGCAGAAATGTGTTTAGAATGCTTTCACCTCTCGCTTAGCGCGCGCCATTCATTGAGGTGCAATTTTCGAGATGTCCCTCCAATGTGGTCGGTGTGATGTGGGAAGTGGCTGAAATGGTGGAATCCATAAAACGGCAGCTAATGGTCATTATTTCGTAGTGTAATGCGCTCTTTTGCCGTGGTGGCTCTTCAAAACGAGTGCCAAAAACGCCCAGGAATTTTGACCCGGGGCATGTTGTGATAAAACATCTGGCGACTTTCCGGGGGTTGCCTCCGAAATCGCTGTCCAGATGGGTGGTCCCCCTTTTTTGTCCAGAACCCATCGAATGGGTTGCATTTCTCGAAGCTGGACAAGTTTTGTGATGAGTACCTACTCTTGTGTAGTTTTTAATGAGATTGTCGTTTCGGACAAAACCCGTCTGGGTTTTAGACCGAATCGTCAACTGACTGGATGGAAACAGCTGTTCACAATTGATTAGCGGTAGGGTTTTATGGGTTGGGGATTTCTGCGGAACGTCACCCACACACCCATCTTTCAACTGCGACTCACAAAATATCCTCTAGCTTAAGCTTTGTGCAATGCCGCCACTGTTTAATTTGGATTTTAATCACACTTGTTGGATAAACTTTGAGCGCTCTGAGGCAGGTGTTTGTCCTTCCAGGTGTAATTCGCGATTACCGACCGAGAAATTTATGAGCCACTGTTACAACTTTGCGCAAT
This sequence comes from Uranotaenia lowii, assembly GCF_029784155.1. Lineage (NCBI taxonomy): Eukaryota > Metazoa > Arthropoda > Insecta > Diptera > Culicidae > Uranotaenia > Uranotaenia lowii. Next base: position 23,721,736 of record NC_073692.1, read on the forward strand.
TAATTTCAATCAATGGGACAATGGCTGAGGAGCAGTTTGGCACGGTGTTATTACATTTGCGGTGGGATATTATAAGTCGGGTGCCGGAATTTCTCTCGCGGATGGTTTGATCGTTAAAACCTAATGTCATTTTAGAAATCTTACAAATTTTTATGATCCTGATTAATTTTAAACACAATTTTCACTGTTCGGGTCGAAATAAAGTCGCAAATTATAAGTTTTGTTAGAGATACAATATAAGGCGAACACGAAATTATTGCGACAACGAAAATGTCATGCCAATTTTTTTATAATTTTAAGAATCAAACCAAAATTTTAGAGTGTTTTTATTTCTGATTTCCTTCAAAAATCAAAAGGAAAGTTAATCGATGGAGTCTTTACAGTGTCATCCGGTACCAGTTTCTCAGTTTAATTTTCCAGTTTGGCGGGTTCATGTCCTTTGGAACAAAATAGACAGAATTGGACTCATATCACTCCAGGACACTTTAAGAATAGTGGCATGATGTCAAATCTGGCCAAAATAGCGGAGCTTCGTCGTGCTGATGCAAGGACGGCAAAATGCGCTTCTTGAGACACTAAGATTTGTAGATCTCGCAATTTACGGTGCCCTTTGTCACGAAAGGCTCACTCCTTAGTCTGCAAGAGCCAAAGCAACATTTTCTTCTTCTCAAATTTGTCGTCCACATCGAACTTGCTCTTGCCGGTGGAAAATTCCAACCCCGGTATTTGTTTAAAATCGGCTTTTTTATAAGTTTTGTCGTCCATCACACAGCAGCTTTATTTTGTCAGCATCTTCTCGTAGAGCTTCCTTGCCCAAGTTTTAGCCGTCGATTGATGCCTCTCATCGCGGTTTGGGAAGTTCTGTACCTTGTATGTATCTAATCTTTGCCCGAATGTATTCACTTCATTTGGCAAATCAAACAAAAAAAAAACAACTAAAAATGCCTCCAAAACAAAATTTTTTGAGCAAGTTTTATAAAAAAAAATCATGGAAGGTTTTTGGAAGCCTTAAATTCAATTCAAGATCTGTCGATAAGTTTTAATAAAAAATTTTTTTTTCTTTTTTTTCTTGATTTTTTTTGAGTAATTCCTGGATTTTGGGAAAAATTTCCCGGATATTGACCGGATTTATGGTCTTCACTTTTGAAATCAAATTGCCGGATTTTGCCAGGTTTTAATATAGAGCTGTTCGGTTTGTGGGGCCCGGATACATGCTGAAAAAATTCTGGCAACCTTAGTCTAGCTCAGCAAAAGCTGAGGGTTTTTTCTTCGAATTTTAAGTGTTTCTAGCTGGTTGTTGATTGCTAGTTTACACAAAATCTGTCCAAAACTGATGTTAATTTTATATATCAATGGAAAACCAATAACTTGACCAACAAAACCCACTCAAAAAATTATACTCGGCCGAGCTCGGACGAACTCTTAAGGTTATTACTCACTTAAAAAAGGCATTGTTTTGGATATTTTGTAGTATATCTCCTTTCTTAGTTGAAATATGTATTTAAAATGTTTCACAAAATAGTGTGTCTCAGTAGTTTAAACAATTTTCTCAAATATACCAAGTTTGTAAGTCGTAAACTAAAAAAGATACTGTGGCTGAATTCAAAGGAATCATCGATTTCTTTGAAATCATAAAAGAAATATTAAATAAAAACTTATAAATAAATTACTTATATATTTTTTCAAATTGCTCGCAACATTTATGATTTTCATGCGACCTTGATAGTGTCTTCAACAAAGTTTCGTATAATAATAAGATCTACCACTTTTGTGAAAACATCATGTCTCTAAACTCATTATTTAAAAAAAAAATTTATTTCCCTTCCAGGTGGGAAAATCACTTTTTCTTAAAGAATTTGATAGATCATCGAAAAATATGAAAATGCTGTGAAGACATCAAATGTCTGTCGTTTACCGTTTGTCCGCAAATAATTTTGGTCGCTTTTTAGGCGCATTTACCCCTGTGTGTGCCGATGCGACAAGAAAGAAAATTTCAGGTGTTTAGAAGAATTTCTTCTCTCAACTCGCGTTGGTTCACCTCCATTTTCGTTGAATCGAAAAACATGACTTCGAGTTTGACAGCATGTAAACCATGGGTGGCCAAACCACATGTGGCCCGCGACCAATTTTTTGTGGCCCGGAAGCTGATTTTGGAAAAGCCATGTTTTAAGGATTGATCGATTTTCTTGGTCTGCGTATATCATTTGGAAAAATATATCTTAATCTACTCTAACTAAATTCAAAACAAAGATATGAAAACCTCTTAAGTTATATAAGCAAAAGGGGTGAATGTTGTGGCCATTTTCCGTACATTTTTTGAACATTGGCAATTTTCTTTCGAACGTAAAAGAATGCAAAAATTCAACATGGAGAATCGTTTGGCATTATTTACTCAAAAATGATTATTTTTGAACCCCTTTGGCGCTGCGGGCCTCACATAATTTAAAAAAAGGGTAACCATCACTGTATAAAAAAACAATTACAATTACAATTTTTAAATTATCACATTATCTTTAAATTCAATCACACATTTTTCAAGGATTTCCGATTGGATTTTGGTGACTACACGGCATTGGTATAAAGAGCATTCAAGCGGACTCTAGTTTTTATATTGATGAGTTTAGATAGCCTCTGAAAAATAGTAAGATCGTATCAAAATCGTTTAAAAATCGTAAAAAAGCACCGAAGCATATCAACATCATACAATTATACATTTACAACAACTTCAACCATTCGTAATATGAATTCTTTTTCAACAACGTCGTTTATCCATCCAAATTTAATAACTTTTGCAAATTATGTAAAACATCGAAAGTTTGCTATGTAAATTGCTAAGGTTTAACAGAAAAGTGTTAATTATATTTATGGAAATTAAACCAAATCCGGACATATTTTAAATGGCATCTTGCTCTGTATTTATGAACATCAAAAATGAAAAACTAGTCAGAATTTACAGTTGTCCAGTAAAATTCAACTAGAACCGGTTTGGTACTGACAAATCTCTCAGAAGAACGACTTTTTTTAACCAAAATTTTCGTTTGAAAAAGGTGCAGTGCAATGATTAAAAAAGACTCAAATTCGAATCCATTCTGTTCATTGAAGGCTTTCCAAATTCACTTGTCAAATCGAGACATTGAAAAAATGTGAAAGAATTGGATTGACTTCTCAAAATCTTCTTTTTTTCAACAATATCATTCTGCGTTTTTCATTTGTCTATCAAATTTTTCTAAGGAGAACGGTGATCTTCAAAACTTTGGAAAATCGGCGTTCAATTTTTTGTAGACCATAAAATTTACTTTACTCTTTTTACATTGTAGTAACGCCATTAGACATTTCTGGGTTGAATAAACCGACGAGATTTTACATGCCTTGAAAATATTGACATACATACATAAGTTGAGAGGGATAGTTATTTAAGTATTGCGTAATATTTATACAATTTTTCAAATGGAGCGAAATTTGTAAAAATATGCACCAGCTGATGCTGGGGCAAAGAATCACACAAGTAATTTTAAGGCTGTCGATAACACAATGCCCTAGCTCACATTTTCACCATCTATTCGTTTCTTCTACCAAAAGCGCTCTTGTTTTGACCTTTATTATTTTTTTTTTATTAATGATCCCGCGCCGATCCTCCGGTGCATAGGGCCGTGGTAAAAGACCTCCACTGTTGACGATCCGGAGCCAGCGTCTTCACCTGGTCCCAGTCAAGATTCTCGTCGACAGTTCGGATTTCAGCGGCTAGGCTTCGCCGCCACGAGTTTCTGGGCCTGCCTCTTCTTCGATGACCTTCTGGATTCCAGTCAAGCGCCTCTCTGCAAATCTCGTTTTCATCTTTTCGCAGCGTGTGCCCAATCCATCTCCACTTTCGTTCCCGAATCTCGATTTCTAGCGCCCTTTGATGACACCGGCGATGTAGTTCCTCATTCGAGATCCAGTTGCCAGGCCACCAAGCGCGGATGATGTTCCGCAGGCAGCGGTTTACAAATACTTGCAGTTTTCGCGTCGTCACCGCATATGTGCACCAAGTTTCGCACCCGTACAGCAATACGGATTTGACGTTTGAGTTGAAGATTCGGATTTTCGTTCGTAGAGAGATCTGGCGTGACCGCCAGATGTTTCGGAGACTCGCAAACGCAAATCGGGCCTTTCTGATCCGGGTTTCGATGTCTTTCCTGGTACCACCATCAGGCGTTATCTGGCTACCAAGATACTGGAAGCACTCCACTTTCTCAACTTGTTGCCCAGCTACCATGAAACTGGAGGGATTTCCTGTGTTGATCTCCATCGACTTGGTCTTTCCGACATTGACTTTGAGACCTGCTGCCTTGGAGCTTTCGGTGAGGTTGTCGAGTTTGCTCTGCATGTCCGGTTGTGTTTGGGCGAGCAAAACAATATCGTCAGCCAGGTCAAGGTCGTTCAGTTGCTCCATTGTTAAAGGATTCCACGGCAATCCTCGGTTCGGTGCACAGTCGATCGATCCAGTCAGAATCTCATCCATTACGATGAGGAAAAGTAGCGGTGATAAGATACATCCTTGTCTCACTCCAGCAGTTACCGGGATTGGTTCGGACAAGACACCATCGTGCAAGACCTTGCACGAAAATGCCTCGTATTGTGCTTCGATGAGATGGACTAGTTTCTCTGGGACCCCTCGTCGCCTTAGAGCCGCCCAGATGTTTTCATGATTAAGTCGGTCGAATGCTTTTTCGAAATCAACGAACACCAGCAGAAGAGAGTCCTGGAATTCGTTGATTTGTTCCAGTATGATTCGTAGCGTTGTGATGTGGTCCACACATGATCGTCCGGATCGGAATCCAGCTTGTTGCCGTCGGAGTGTAGCGTCGATTTTCTCCTGGATCCTGTTCAGGATCACTTTGCAGAGTACTTTGAGGGTTGTACAGATCAACGTTATGCCTCGCCAGTTACCGCACTCTGTCAGGTCTCCTTTCTTCGGGACCTTAACGAGGATACCCTGCATCCAGTCGGCCGGGAATGTTGCAGTATCCCAGATGTCAGCGAAAAGACGGTGCAACATTTGTGCTGAAAGGGCAGGGTCGGCTTTCAGCATTTCAGCAGGGATGCAATCGATCCCAGGTGCTTTGTTGGATTTCATGTTTTTGATTGCCGCTTCTATTTCAGCCAGCGAGGGCGCTTCCGAGTTGACGCCATTTATGCGACTTACTGTTGGCGCTTCAAGCTGCGGGTTCTGTTGACCATCGCTATTCGTGACTCGGAAGAGTTGTTCGAAGTGTTTTGACCTTTCAACCTATCAATTTTCATTTCTGTTTTAATTGCTCTCTAACTAGAATTTCAATTTGCCGATATGCCATAAACTTAGATAAGGAAAAATATGCAAGTAACAAAAACGACTTATTAAGATGAAACTATACTAAAGTTGTATAAAGTATAAGTACAAAAGAATTTTTTTCAGCACGTATCCACCCGGAAAAATCCGGACTATTTTCATCTAAAATCCTGGCAAATCCAAGCATTTGATTTTAAAATTGTCGACCAAAACTCATAATAACAAATCAATAACAATAAAACTTGAAAAAAAGTCAATCAAACGTTATCAGAAGATTTTCAATCGTTTTTTAGGCTTCCACAAAAACTTTCATGATATTTTTTAGTTCGAATTGGCAAAAAAGATGAATAAATCCGAGCATTTTTCAATAAAATCCGGGTAACCAACCAGTCCGGACATTTCCCAAATTTTGTATTAAATAACCGGGCAAACCTGGACAAAACCTGGCAATCTGGCAAGCTTAATCTTTACTTCACTTTACTGTGACCTAGGCAAGTTTTTTTTATAGCGCTTTCAAAAATTTGTTTTTTTTAATATTTCAGAACAATTGTTTATTTTTTGGCCCGCCAGCCAATCTCATTTTTTTTAATTTGGCCCGCCTGTTGAAAATGTTGGCCACCCATGATGTAAACAATACACATCATTAAGAAAGTGTGCAAGATTTGGTTGATTTTACCAATGGTGAAAAAGTTATGCCTTGTTGAATGTGTTGCAATAATTTCATCATACAGTGCAAAAGTCTGAAATCGAAAAAAAGTTTGGATCTCGCCAAATGGGTTTTCGTCAACAGGACACATTCTTCGCTGATTCATAACCGGACATCTGAAGTTGATAGGAGCCAGGTTGACGCTGTTTCGATGTCGGAACCCACTGCAACCGAAGTTTTTGAAGCTGATTTTGTTCTTCCCACATACTGTTGTTTTTTTTTGCTACAGGAAACTTCACAGTTTTGTACATTTTTTTAGGTTTTCTTTAAACTGGATACGATAATGTTCCTTCATGATTTAAACTATTTTCTTCCTCAATTTGAACGATGTTGTCAAAGAGACGTTCGCGCGAGTCAACGCCTACTCGAACTCTCAATTCAAATTTGATTTTTTTCGTGTTATTTATGTTGTGTTTTTTATCACCAGCCTACATTCTTTTAGTTAATAAATAGAACATAATTGAATTTTATTATGCTTCTACAAGAATCAGTTAAATTGACCAAAATAATTGATCAATAAAATCAGCAACAAACAATTCATTGTTTTTTACAAAAAAAAAAAAGAAAAATTATATTATAATTTAAAACACTTAAGATGTTGTACATGGGTTTTAGGGTTGTACAAAACTTGATCGAAGAAGTCAAACTGAAGGATTCCTACTCGGACTTTGAATAACAGTAAGATATGCATTTATGTATGAACATGTTTGCTTAGTTAGCTTAATTTGACTACTCACATCCATCTTTAATATTTGAACCTTATATTCTCTATCAAAAGCAATGATAAACTTTAACTGAAGCTTCTTGCCATTTCTTCTAATAATTAATATTTATTGCGTTTCAAATTCCACGATTTGCAGACGTGGCTTAGTAGAACAAGTTTCAAATTGCCAATGGTTGCTACTCCATGATAGACCGAGAGCATAAATCTGCTTCAACGGTTGGTTGCATACTCACAATGCCAAAACATTGCTATCTTTTCAAACATCGATAAAGGCGCCGGCCACGCCCTTTTAGTCAAGTGGTAGGTTTAAACGGGGCCAGGACATTCGGCCGAAGGCCGATAGGCCGAAAGATGTTAGGCCGAAGGTCGCTAGGTCGAATGGGTTAAAAGGCCGACGGATGTTCAGCCGAATAGGACAATAGGCTGAATGGCCGAAGGTTATTTGGCCGAATATTATTTGGTCGATTGGATGTTAGGCCAAATGGTCGCTTGGCCGAATGGTCATTTGGCCGAATGGTCGCTAGACCGAATGGTCATTTGACCGAATGGTCATTAGGCCAAATGGTAATTAGGCCAAATGGTCATTAGGCCGCATGGTCATTACACCGAATAGTCATTAGGCAGAATGGTGGTAAGGCCGAATGGTTTCAAGGCCGGATAATCGCAAGGCACAATGGTCATAAGGCCGAAAGGTTGTGAGGCCAAATTTTCGTAAGGCCGAATGGGCGCTAGGCCGAAAGGTCGTGAGGACGAATGGTTGTTAAGCTGAATGATCGTTGGGCCGAATTTATGCTAGGCCTATAAGAAATATCGCTTTTTATCTTGCTAGGCCAAACGGTAGTTAGGCCGAATGGTCGTTAGGCCGAATAGTTATTAGGCCGAATGGATGCTAGGCCGGATTCGACCATTCGGCCTTACGACTATTCGGCCTCATGAGCATTCGGCCTAATGACCATTCTGCCAAACATGCAGGCAAGTGTAAGAGATTTCTTTTTGACCTATAGCGACCATTTATTTCGATCATTCAGCCTTGAGACCATTCGACCTAACTACCATTCGCCCCAACTACCATTCGCCCCAACATGCAAACAAGCGTTAATATGTCTTATCGGCCTGGCATACATCCGGCCTGATGACCATTCGGCCTGATAACCATTCGGCCTAGTGGTATATTTGGCCAGATAACCCATTCGGCCCAACGCATTGGCCGAATGACCTCGGTTCGTCGCCACGTTCGTCGCCCCAAAAAAAAAAAATTCGGAGCGTGAAAGTAAAGCGAGAGAGCTTCAGATTTACAACCTGTGGCAAAACTGAGCGAGTATCTTGCGTAAGAGAGCCGTCACCCGTTTATGAGTGACGAAAGGGATTAAGCATAATTTTCTTCATTTGGACCGAGATAACCTTCGCAGGTTCGGGTGAAGGGATATTATCGGTAGACACCTTTGTCTAGTCTGGCGATCTTCTCCTACATTTAAACTGGTTCAAAAGTTTGTAGTTATTAAGTTGATTCAAATCTAAACCCTAATCTGTGCCCCAAATCTATCTACAAGTACCCATTTTGTATGAACATGTTTAATTGAAAAATCCTTACTACCTGAATAAAAGAATTTAAACTTGTTCAATTCTTATCACGATCCAAACAGTTCATTATGCCAGAACCTCATAAAATCAACCCGAATCGAAAAACTTTCAAAATGAGACACCTTCTAAATCAGTGCTCGCCAGTTCATAAAAAACACTCCACCTACCAAATTTTATCTATCGCAAACAAACCAAACAGAACTTCTTCGTAACTGCAGTTACTCTCCGGTTTCGTAATCTAGATCACGATAACGAGCTGTGTGTGCATACGGAAAGGAATCTCGTAAGATATCACCTGGTTCTGGACTAGGTCTCTCTATGGAAAGACTAACTATCTATCTGCTGCCCTGAAAACCTGTAATTAGAAGCTCTAACATTTCAACTAGTTAGTCAGTCTACGCCCTCTTCTACACCTTCCTTCTGTTCGCGACGGCCCAAAAGCTCCTATCTTGGTACCAGTAGGAAAAAGCCAATATTTTTATGACCACCCATACCGCGCCTCTTCCCCTCCACTTCGCTCGAAGAGAGCCTCTGACTTGGACTAAACACCACCAGCCCTCTCTCGATCTCTCGCCGGGGACCTTCCCACTTTAATTTTTATGGCGTCGTAAAATTATAAAAATTATACTGTTCACTTCTGAAACATTTTGATCGTTTGTTACCGGTTCGTTCGTTTGGTTTGGTTTGGCTCAGTCGTTGTTGGTGTTGCTGTACGTTTTTCCAATTGCTGCTGCTGCTGCTGGTTTAGGGCCTTTAGGAAATCTGTGGGCGCCTCCGGAAATCTTTCCAAGTTAGTTCACATTCATCGACTTCGACAGCGAAGAGGCTCGCGAGGTGCCACGGACGACACGGTGGGGTCAATAAATTAAATCCAGCCTGTGGGTTGCCATCGGATCAGAGACAACAGAGACAGCAACGAGAAGAAGCTGCTGTTTTGACGAAACGAAACGGGAAACGGGAGCATTTAACTGATTCGAGCTCTGCAGACAGATGCCGTTGAAGAAGAGTGAGCGAGCGTGTGCTGTCTTCGGAAAATTTATTTCCGAAATCATCAAATTAGCCCCTTTACGAGATTCCAATGAAGGGATTTTTTGCCACACTCGTGGAATGAATTCGGAAAAGTACATAGCTGATACGGCAGAGAGTGTCATTTTCTCTAGATTATTGAAGACATAAACCAGAGATTAGTTACTGATAGGACCGGGGAGAAACTTATGAGTTATTACCAGATTATGTTGGCAATCAATAAAACATAACCTAGCAATGGTATTGTTAAACACTTTTAGCACTTGAGCAAAACTGATATATGGCAAAGTTTTTATACAAAATCAATAAACTGTAGGCAGAAGAAGTGAAGAGTAGGTATCATGTTATTGAATTATTTGTAATTTTGAAACAATTCTAACAAATTATTGACACCATTTTAACACATTTTTGAAAAAAGTTGAGACAATTTTGAAAAAATTAAAAATTTTGACAATTTTGACAATTTTAAATTTTGTACAATTTTGACAATTTTGACAATTTTGACAATTTTAAATTTTTTACAGTTTTGACAATTTTGACAATTTTGACAATTTTGACAATTTTGACAATTTTGACAATTTTGACAATTTTGACAATTTTGACAATTTTGACAATTTTGACAATTTTGACAATTTTGACAATTTTGACAATTTTGACAATTTTGACAATTTTGACAATTTTGACAATTTTGACAATTTTGACAATTTTGACAATTTTGACAATTTTGACAATTTTGACAATTTTGACAACTTTCACAATTTTGACAATTTTGACAATTTTGACAATTTTGACAATTTTGACAATTTTGACAATTTTGACAATTTTGACAATTTTGACAATTTTGACAATTTTGACAATTTTGACAATTTTGACAATTTGGACAATTTTGACAGTTTTGACAATTTTGACAATTTTGACAATTTTGACAATTTTGACGATTTTGACAATTTTGACAATTTTGACAATTTTGACAATTTTGACAATTTTGACAATTTTGACAATTTTGACAATTTTCACAATTTGGAAAATTTTGACAATTTTGACAATTTTGACAATTTTGACAATTTTGACAATTTTGACAATTTTGACAATTTTGACAATTTTGACAATTTTGACAATTTTGACAATTTGGACAATTTGGACAATTTTGACAATTTGGACAATTTTGACAATTTTGACAATTTTGACAATTTTGACAATTTTGACAATTTTGACAATTTTGACAATTTTGACAATTTTGACAATTTTGACAATTTTGACAATTTTGACAATTTTGACAATTTTGACAATTTTGACAATTTTGACAATTTTGACAATTTTGACAATTTTGACAATTTTGACAATTTTGACAATTTTGACAATTTTGACAATTTTGACAATTTTGACAATTTTGACAATTTTGACAATTTTGACAATTTTGACAATTTTGACAATTTTGACAATTTTGACAATTTTGACAATTTTGACAATTTTGACAATTTTGACAATTTTGACAATTTTGACAATTTTGACAATTTTGACAATTTTGACAATTTTGACAATTTTGACAATTTTGACAATTTTGACAATTTTGACAATTTTGACAATTTTGACAATTTTGACAATTTTGACAATTTTGACAATTTTGACAATTTTGACAATTTTGACAATTTTGACAATTTTGACAATTTTGACAATTTTGACAATTTTGACAATTTTGACAATTTTGACAATTTTGACAATTTTGACAATTTTGACAATTTTGACAATTTTGACAATTTTGACAATTTTGACAATTTTGACAATTTTGACAATTTTGACAATTTTGACAATTTTGACAATTTTGACAATTTTGACAATTTTGACAATTTTGACAATTTTGACAATTTTGACAATTTTGACAATTTTGACAATTTTGACAATTTTGACAATTTTGACAATTTTGACAATTTTGACAATTTTGACAATTTTGACAATTTTGACAATTTTGACAATTTTGACAATTTTGACAATTTTGACAATTTTGACAATTTTGACAATTTTGACAATTTTGTCAATTTTGACAATTTTGACAATTTTGACAATTTTGACAATTTTGACAATTTTGACAATTTTGACAATTTTGACAATTTTGACAATTTTGACAATTTTGACAATTTTGACAATTTCGACAATTTCGACAAATTTGACAATTTTGACAATTTTGACAATTTTGACAATTTTGACAATTTTGACAATTTTGACAATTTTGACAATTTTGACAATTTTGACAATTTTGACAATTTTGACAATTTTGACAATTTCGACAATTTGAGTCTTCTGATCTTTACTTTAGTGTTTAAGTTCTGATCTTAGCTTTAGTTTTTAAGTTTGGTTTTTGTATATAATTTCATTTTTAAGATATTTCGACTATGATACCTCATCACTTTGCCCGGCTAATAAGTTGTAAATTTTACGAGCCTCACGGGTACCGCCTTTATGACTCGCCCGCAGACTTAATCCCCTCTCTGCTTCGGTAAAACCAAAGAAGCGTAATAATAATCACCTTTGGACCCACCTACCCAAAACAAAAGAAAAACCCGTACGTCGTTCTTCAAAAATAAAGGCAGTTCAAACTCACTTGTGGTTTCAAATTTTCAAAAATAACAATATATTTAATAGAGCAATAAAATTTACCATAAAATTATAGGAATTGAATTTGATATGAAATGTATGCGAGCTGTGTGGCCAAATCGCGGCTATCGAGTCGTCGGTCTCTGGCAGCGAACAAACGGAACGGCCCAGCTACTTGTGATGCCAAGTTGTTTTTTTTGGGGTGTTTGGAGGGTCTCGAAAAGAGGCGTCTGTGTAGACCTTTCACGGTTTTCTTCAACCTAAGGTTGGAAGCGCGTCGCGCGAATCCGTAGAAATTTACGACCGGACCGGCCGACAAGCCCCAGTTCAAAACAAAAGGACCATAACATTTGATGAAACTAACTCTTCTTGAGTCTTGGGCGCACGTCTTCTGGTGATTCCGATTCCGAGCTTATTTACTAGCTTTCCCGTATCGCGCACTCCGCCGTTTGCTGCACGGTCGGTTAAGCTTCTAGGCTTGGTGGGTCTGCTTACTTGAGTTTGGTTGAGGACGTTGAGGTATTACGGTCAAACAACTAAAGCCAGGGAGTCGGCCTACCAGTTGCCGCATTGCATGTTTAATTCATGCGCAAGCCGCTAGCCGTCGTCGTCAGCAGCGTGCTGATTTAGCGAGTTCAACCTGTGCGTCTTAGCACTTCTTCGATAAGACACAGTGGCTCTGCTCAGTGCCCATTCATTCCGGAAACTACCGAATTGCGATGGGCTTTGATTGTAATTAATGGAAGGAGTTAATCTCTAGTTAGATATGATGAATTGGGTACTCAAATCAGGCATTTTCTGCACTCCGTTGGTTGAGCGACGACGCATTGTTCTTTTTTGTTTTGACCCGTTTTTTTTATTCGGGGGAAACTTGAAAGTAGTGACAACGTTGAAGAATGGACGGTGCCGTTACTTTGCATTAGCAAGTGCGAACAAATCAAGGGAACAACGATGTTTTCAGTAGCTAATATTTCTTGGCAAAATTATGTCCGATTGGGCTTTTGTTATGCGTTAGAAATCGTTGACAGGAGTGGACTTTTTTCAACGAGGAAGTTCGCAACGGATGATAATTTGCTGCTCCAAGCTTTTGAGAGAGTTCTTTGCTTGGTTCGTCTGATAGTCGAGTGAAAAAAATTGAGGATCAAAGAAATAAGAAGTGGAATCTGGTAACTCAAATTGAGTTACAATGTCCAGCCTTTTAGGTTAACGGATTACCGAACATGCTACGAGAGTCTGTAATACAACCTGTGAATTCAGGATAGAACTTCTATCTCGCCAAGTGATGAAGAATTCCTTCATCCTTCTCATTCTTTAGATCGTTCCCTGATGGATTTTTTGCTTTAAATATTAAGAACGCGACAGTTAATCTCTTTTAAATCTTTACGGGATCCTTCGTCCCACATTCTTAATGCATTCGGATCTGCATTAGAGAATCTTCTAATGAAGTTGATTGAACTATGCTAAAAAAAATTTCAGCACGCATCCGGGCCGGACAAACGCGGTCAATTTTATACAAAAACCTGGAAAAATCCGGGTTATTTCAAAATAGACGACCAAAAAGCTAGGCAATATTTGGGCAAATGTCTTAAAAACCCAGCCAAAATCAAGAAAATTAATGATAAAAAAAATGTATCATCAAAATGTATGGACAGAATTAAATCGTATTTAAGGCTTCCAAAAAACCTTTCATGATTATTTTTACTAAACTTGCTCAAACAATTTCGTTTTTCGAGGCATGAATTAAAAAAAAATTACAACACAAGTTGTTTTTATTGTTTATTTTGCCAATGAAAGTGAATAGATCCGGGCGAAGTTCGGGCATTTTCGAATGAAAGCGGGGCAACCAGGCTGGGCCGGACTGTCCCAAAATTTTACATTCAATATCCGGGCAAACCCGAAAAGAAAAAGGTAGGCGTTGACTTAATGTCAGCGCACGCGTTTATTCGCCGTCTGTACAAATTGTGTTTGTAAAATTGTTTAAAATAGTGAAATATGTTTAAAAATATCAACAGAACCTAATAAAAAGAGGACTCGTGAATGTGTCGTCTTAGTTTTGGTTAAAAGTGATTAAATAGCGCATTCAAAAGTGTTTTTGAAACAGCAGAACGAGACCGTGGACAAATGAATAGGTTGTGGGATGGGATGGGGATGGGAGGTTATCAGAGGAATATTTACTAAATGACACTGTCCAAAGAAGAAAAGTTGGACATTAAGAATTACAGTGCCTGTTGAGCAAATTATATTTTGAGAACAGTTGAAAAATTAATTTTAAAAGGAACGTGAAAGCAGGAATTATTTGTGATTTAGTTTCCATTGAGCAAACGCCTTGAAGTTGTTTTGTTGCTAACAGCGGATTACTGCGATAATGTAAATTGCTTAACTGTTTAGGGCGAAAGGGGAAATGGTTTTTGATTTTTTTTTTCGAATATATTTCCGGCCAAAGTAGTACCACAGTATCATCATTAATGCTGATAGTGATAACCAACGAGAACCGAAAACCCGGTGAGCCAATTCCAATCTTTCGCCTTTATGTTTTTCTCACTAATGTACTAGTTCATGGTTTTTAAATGTTTTCATTGTCATAATGTTTTTTTTCTGAATCATATAAGATTTACATTTTTAATAAGTTAACTGAATACAATCACCTACTATTAAAAATGAAAGTTCATCATTTGCAAAGAGGTTTCGGAGTAATCTCACTATCAAATTCTTTTAAACGGGTAAAATATTAAAAGAACTTTTCGAGCTCCGTTCTTTTAATGTTTCCGCTTCTTTTTTTATTTTCAAGAGCGAGTAGAGGCGCTTTATCCTTGGCCTAAGACCAGAAATGATTGTACACTGACAACGCCACTGACTGGCCAAAACAGTTCAACGCAGAAAATTACAAGCAAATTTAAAAACATCTTTCATCAAATATATCAAATTTTTAAAAAGACTTTTAGTCTACAGTTTTGAGGTTTCTGTGGACCAAATAAATCATTTCCAGCCCATGAAGAATGGCTCTAGTGATTGGAGAAGTTACTTTACATTTAACATGGTATTTTCATCACGGAGCATTTTTCTTCTTATGGAAGAACGATAAGTGAAATATCCAGGCAAGCCCGAATAAAGCCGGGCAATCTGGAATTTTTTAAAAGTAACAAAGTCACTTTTACTGCTTTGGCTTCGTGTGAACTTCTTTATCACATTTATTCTGAAATCCTTAATCTCGAACATCAACATTTAATGAAAACAATCTAAAAATTGTTATGAAAAACCCCTGTTTCTCAAATAAGACGACATATCTTAAAGAACTGTATTTCATGTCAACAGCGAATCCCATGATTTTGTTATTAATATTACCAAAATATTCTACGGTTATCCTTAATCCCAAAAAAAAAAATTAGAATCGAAGGTAGGAAGCCCCGAAATATGAAATATGTTATGTGCAATTTTCTCAGAAATTCAAATCTGCCGTCGTTTTAGACAGGAGACATCAAAGTGAAGCTTTATTTGAGCCTTATTATCCTGAAATATAAACAGTCATAATTTCGTGAAACATAATTTGATCAAATCATTTTTTAAGCACGAAAATTGTTGGGAAACTTTTCAATGGGAATGTTTCTTGAAGATCGATGAAATAATACAAAATTTAGATTTATTACAAATAATCGCACTTTCATGAAGAAGACATTTAAATCAATAAACTTTTTGAAAAGATAAACTCTTATACAAAATTTTTTATCTTGAGCATAAATCAGTGGAAATATCTGAAGCTTTGGGCGTGGTTGAGTTTATTTTGAAGCATTGAATTGATATTCATTATTTAATAGTCGTGTGACTTCTAATTGATTCCTAAAGCAAATCACACCTCCTTCATAGGGATAAAGGGGTAAAAACAGATCGTGTCCTTTTATCTTTTCACCTGTGAATAGGCATTAAAAAAAATTAAGTATTAAATACATTCTAGTTCATTCTAAGAGATATCAATGACATAAAATTTAATGTTGGTAGGAAATATAGGGGAGAATGAGGATACTTGATCCCTGGGGATACTTGATTCCTTAGCTATATCTCGAAACTGGAATGTCTTACAAAGATCAAATGTTCTAGAAAAATGTACCAGAATGAGCAAAATAACAATGCTTGTAGTTGAAAAAATTTTAACAAAATATTTGTTTGAGTTATTGAACTTTGTTTGAAAAATTTCACAAAATGTAACTTGAAGATCTTTTTTCATCACTTTAAAATGTTCCTTACATGGGAAAAATTATGAAAAAAATATATGTTCCAATGTATCAATCGTTCGAGCTTAAAATGAACTTCATAATGCCATATTTTCAAAGCAATGGAAAACTCTCAACTTTTTTCAGAAAAAGTTTTCTAAAATGTTGATTATGGGTACAATTGATCCCCTAGAGTTGGGTATAATTGATCCCCCTTCCAAATGGCATATTCTTCTTCTGAATTGATCGTTATGATTCCTGATTACGGAGTTACTAATATTTATCCAAAAACTAATATTTATCAAACAATTGTCTGAAGAAAAGAGCAAAACTAATTAATTTTCTCTTAATTATAGAAAATAGCGCCTTTAAGTATGCAATGTTTTTAGCGTTGAGCCAAAGTTATAGAATTTTCTTCTTATATCTGCTATAAGTTGTGAAATGAGAACAAACATGACCAAAATATTCAATTAACATTCTATCTTGGGGTTTTGTTTGATTTTTATACAAAGATAAGGGCTTCCTGAATAAAAGATCAAGTCTCCTTCAATAGGGGATCATGTCTCCCCTAACTTCAGAAAAATCGCAATTTTTTTACTCCCACGAAAATGCTTCTAGTTCATTAACGGGTTCGAGTATCGTTCTAATTTTTGGAGCATAGAAACTTGAAGTTACAAGCTGTCAGAAAATGTCAAAGACGGCGAGTTGCTAAATTTTTCCAAAAAGATATGGTGAAAATAAGAAAAGGGGATCAAGTATCCCCACTCTCCCCTAAAGAAAAAAGTTCAATACTGGGCAAATAATCTCAAATAACACTCCGGTGGCTCCGGTTAAATCTAGCATTAGTTTTGAATTTCATGGAAAATTTCACTTGTGATAAATGAAAAGCCCCCCCCTTCAAAAGAGACCGTCTCCTACTTTGATTGCATTTTATCTGGAAGTTCTCATAATAAGCTTTCGTCTCTTTGACCACATGATGGCTGAGCCTCGAGAAGGGTTTTAAAATGTGCAACCATTGGAAAAAAAATCGGACAACATAACTCGAAACGAAATTTTTTTGTACAGCTATTGGGCACAGACAAGCTATTTTTAATGTTTTTTTTTTTCAAATTTTTGTGCTAAATTTTTCGAAAACTTGAACTTTTGGATCCTGCTGACCAATTTTGTATCAGTGCAATCGAAAAAAAAATCGAATGAATTCGGTTGAAATGACTAAAATACAGCATAAAAACCAAAACCAAATCACCCTACTGGAATTAAGACTCGAGTTTCCAAGCAAAATGATGCATGACCACCACATTCAAGCGAAATGAAAAAAAAAGTTTTATAAAATTTTCATCCTTTTGTAAAATTCATCCGAAAAAAAATCGATGAGAATCGAACTCACTGCAACATCTCATCTCGGCTTGCCAATCCGATGTCTTAACCAGTACACCATCTGAGTCGGTTAGCAAAGTGCATCAGCCATCTGCAGCTTGGCCGGTGTTTTCTTTTCATCCTCCTTTGTCTTTGATGGGAAAGGGATGAGAATGGGACGGGAATGGGAAACTAAAAACTTTTGCCTGCTGGTTTACATACACACGCACAGCTCATCTTGGCTGGTGATGTTTTGCCGTCGGTTGGAAACAAAGATTTTTTTTTCAAATGTCGGTTTACATACACACACAGCGCTCGGTATTTCATTCGACAATATCCTTGCTGGCTGGTTGTTTCCATCCTGCTTTGTCTTGTGATTGGATGTGGGATATGTTTTATTTGGTTTCTTTCAAACATTTGCATTGTGGTTGCGCTGGGAGGAAAATGTCAGTTATAAGACAGCTAGTTAATGTCGGTCCGGCTTAGAATCTTACGCCGATAACTCCACCTCCAAGAAAGTTCATTATTGGAGTACAGTCTGAATTGTGGGTGTACCTAATGGAATGCCAAAAATAGAGTAAATCGCAAGACAAGCTGGTTCAAAATAAATCCATTACCCTACGGTGTTAGGCTCAAACATGATAGCAAATCGAGGTTTCCACTGAAAACATACTCTATTTTTGGCATTTCATTAGGAAGTAGTTGGTAATTGCCGAAATTGGCAATTTTTTCTATTTAAACATAGCAAACGTTTTAAATACGACATTTCTTGAACCCTTTTATACAGATGCACTTGCTTAAATTTTCAATATCGGGGCATATATTGAAAATTAAAGCAAGTGAAGAGTTTCAGTTTGTGTTTCATCGTGATAATTTTTTTCTCTGGATGAATATTTAGACAGCTCCACCAATCACGGCAAAATATAATCTAAATTTTTGGAAAAACATATTTCAACATTTTTAGGGTTGGCTTCAAATCACATATTTACTGCTCGATCAAAAGCCTCATCCCATATTTTCCAAGTTCACCTCAAAGGCTTAAGTCGCGATTACTCGAAAGGAAATTTCTGCACCATGACAAGCAATTGAACTTTATCTTTCGTCATCGTACCAGCAGCATCAGCCAGCAGTAGGGCTGATGCTGCCCTCTATCTGTGCCTTTCCATCGACAGGCTCCGGCAACCTAAAAAATCAAGTATTAGAGAAGTGAATCGTCGGGGGCGGGCGAGGGAGAGACCTTCGAATGTGTCTGCTCCCCAATCCCTGTTTCTCCTAGTACCGTACTTATGTGCCTTAGTTCAGCTCTCATATCGCTTCGCTCTTCGGCATACCAATCAAGCGGTAATAAATTGAAAAATGTTAAGATAACAATCAGTTTTATTCTGCTCTCGGTCCCTGGCTTGGGTATCTTTTGCTCCAATCGTGTATATATCGTGCATGTATTTAGTTAGAGGTAGGGTAGGTAAATCTTCTCAAAAAAGCGCTAGGTGGAGAGAACAAAAATGAAAATAACCGGTTCGGGGAAGTGAACCCAGCAGTGTGACTTCGAAAAGCGTTACCTCGATGCTGCTGCTTTTGCTGCCAATGCTGTTGATGTTGATGATATTGATGGAGTTGAGGCTGTCCAAAACGATACCTCCGTTTTCGGGGTGTAAAGAACTCGTACGAGAAGAACTTTCCTGAAATGTGAACGGCGTTCGAGGTTGAAATAACAACCAATAACAGAGCTGGGCTCAAATACCTTCCTCTGCCGGAGAAGGTGAAGAATTACAACGGTTTTTGTATCAGTGCTTTTTTTTCGTCTCGTTTCCCATTCTCCTCGAATAGGGGGCCAAGCTGCTGGACGACGGGTGATTATCGCAGCATCTCGATCTCAGTCGTTGGGATACTTCTCCGGGAATGACTGGAGTAGCGTTGCTTTCTTTTCTTTTTTTTTCTCCAGCTTCCCAAACCTGCTCGAAAGTGCGCTATCAAACGAAAATCAGGGCTTTGTTTGGTGAAGCTTTTTGCCCCATCTGATCCGGAGAAGCGTTCGTTTTTTTAATTATAATTTATGATTGCCGGTGTTTAATTTAATTTGTTCAAATGTTGTTCTGTCGTGTGTGCGTGAAAAAATGACTAATTCTTTGAAAGTCCTGTGCCACTTATTCAATAATTTCCAGTTAACAAGAGTTATTGGACTGAGTCGATTCGGGGTCATTCGGGAATTTCTCAACCCTGCGGCTTTAAAAGCTTTTGTTTTGGTTCAAAACTCATCCCTTGTTTTTTGCAGAATTTTTAAGTAACGGTTACATATTTTGTTTGAATAGGAAAATTTAATATTTTGTTCTGAAAAAGCAACACTATTTTAGTTTCCTCTGGAACCGAGCCTGCAAATGGGTTTTGTGTCAATCAATAAATTCATCAAAGAAAATTTACCGCTAAACAACTTTTTCAAAGACTTATCTTGTACTTTGTATCCTATTAGGCAAAAAAAATACAAACTGTTGAATATTGGTATGTTTTTTGACATTGAAAAACAATCAAATCAACTGACATCACTGCTGGTGCCTATCGAATTATTGCATGACAACTTTTCAAGCAGTACTTCGCTAGACACCAGCAGGGATGTCAGTTGACTTTAATGTTTTTCAATGTCGAAAGGCATACCCGAGTTATAACATTTTTGCCTGATAAGATACGAAGTCACGACTTGGACAAAGTTGTTCAGCGGCAAATTTCCTTTTATGAATTTATAAATTGGCACAAAACCCATAAAAGGGCTCGGTTCCAGAGAAGAAACAAAAATCATTTTGATTTTTCAAAACAAAATATTCAATTTGCCCATACAAACATTATAGTTAATATTTACTCATGTAAATAGTACTTATAAATTCTGCCAAAATTCATGAATGTATTTTGAACCAAAATGAAGCTTTTTAGGCTCCAGGGTTTGAGAAATTCAAAAAAGACCCCAAATCAACACAGAATAATGAGCTATACTTTATTTTTCTAGAAAATTTTCTTTACAAAGTTTTCAAAAAGATTGAAATCAAGTGTTTGATTTTTAGTAGATATATGTAAATATGAAAGAATGTCGGTTTTTTTCTAACGCATTTCAAATAAACTTATTCAGTTTCCAATGTTCTAATCGATCTTAACCTCCATAAAAACAATCAGGAAAAGCCAAGATTCGAGTTGACAGTGAAAATAGCCAAAAAAAACCTCTCTCCTAATCAATCTTCATTTATCTATAGGAACATAAAAGTTTGGAAGCGTTTAGCCGGTTTGAATTTTTTTCCTCATCCATTTTTTCGTTCGTTGATTTTCCATTGCCCATCAAGATCGATCGATCGAGCTGCGCAACTAATCGAAACGTGAACCAATCGAAGGCAGTCTCGCGGGATCATTAAAAAGGCTCGGGCCCAGGAGACCCACAAACAGACAACATCAATCGAGCCTAAAAGGTGTAAAATTGTCTCTTTCTTCTATTCGGAGCCTGATTTTTTTTTCTCTCAAGATTTCTAATGAGGCAAGCTTATTCGGGGCAGTTATAAACGCGATCGTAAACCTCTTCCAATATGCTTCGCTAGCTGCGAAGGATTAGAAAATACCGATAAGCGCAGGATAAGAATCTGGAGTCAAATTTGGGCTGAGCTGGTTTTTGTTTTAAGTACTAGAATAACTTGGCGCAGAGAGTTATAAAAATAATTTCAATCAGTTAGATCAGCTCCATACTTTTGAAAGTTTTTTTTTTTTTTAAATAACTTTTTCTAATTCATCTGTATCAAAATCCAAACAACGTGTGCGATAAACAAAAAAAAATATTCAGGTACATTTCTTTAGTTTAGTTTAGTTTATTTATGAAAAGCGGCGTATTTTGACAATATTTTTAACACAGCTTTTCTCTTTTTTCATTTCAGGTAAATCGATGTTTCAAACATCCTGGAATAATTTGCAGTGTACAGATAACTTATTATTTGAAAGTTGCAAAAAGCACTTGATCACTCATGAAAAGCTTTTAAATGTAAGTGCATTTACACAATTTGTTATTATCTTTAGTTATTCGCCGTATCATGGATATAAAGCTACAACTATATTTTTTGTAACCTTATATTTTAATTTATCAATCGACACTTAAAATTTAAGAAAAATTGCAACACTGAACACCCAAAACCTTAAAATGCAAAGGATTTGGTATTTGCATTTTGACAATTATGACACTTTTATTGACACTTTTATGACAGTTTTGACAGTTTTGACCATTTCAACAATTTTGACAATTTTACACTTTTGACATTTCTGACAATTTTGACAATTTTGATAATTTTGATAATTTTGATAATTTTGATAATTTTGACAATTTTGACAATTTTGACAATTTTGACAATTTTGACAATTTTGACAATTTTGACAATTTTGACAATTTTGACAATTTTGACAATTTTGAAAATTTTGACAATTTTGACAATTTTGACAATTTTGACAATTTTGACAATTTTGACAATTTTGACAATTTTGACAATTTTGACAATTTTGACAATTTTGACAATTTTGACAATTTTGACAATTTTGACAATTTTGACAATTTTGACAATTTTGACAATTTTGACAATTTTGACAATTTTAACAATTTTGACAATTTTGACAATTTTGACAATTTTGACAATTTTGACAATTTGGTCAATTTTGACAATTTTGACAATTTTGACAATTTTGACAATTTTGACAATTTTGACAGTTTTGACAATTTTGACAATTTTGACAATTTTGACAATTTTGACACTTTTGACACTTTTGACATTTCTGACAATTTTGACAATTTTGACAATTTTGACAATTTTGACAATTTTGACAATTTTGACAATTTTGACAATTTTGACAATTTTGACAATTTTGACAATTTTGACAATTTTGACAATTTTGACAATTTTGACAATTTTGACAATTTTGACAATTTTGACAATTTTGACAATTTTGACAATTTTGACAATTTTGACAATTTTGACAATTTTGACAATTTTGAAAATTTTGACAATTTTGACAATTTTGACAATTTTGACAATTTTGAAAATTTTGAAAATTTTGACAATTTTGACAATTTTGACAATTTTGACAATTTTGACAATTTTGACAATTTTGACAATTTTGACAATTTTGACAATTTTGACAATTTTGACAATTTTGACAATTTTGACAATTTTGACAATTTTGACAATTTTGACAATTTTGACAATTTTGACAATTTTGACAATTTTGACAATTTTGACAATTTTGACAATTTTGACAATTTTGACAATTTTGACAATTTTGACAATTTTGACAATTTTGACAATTTTGACAATTTTGACAATTTTGACAATTTTGACAATTTTGACAATTTTGACAATTTCGACAATTTTGACAATTTTGACAATTTTGACAATTTTATTTTGACAATTTTGACAATTTTGACAATTTTGACAATTTTGACAGTTTTGACAATTTTGACAATTTTGACAATTTTGACAATTTTGACAATTTTGACAATTTTGACAATTTGACAATTTTGATAATTTTGACAATTTTGACAATTTTGATAATTTTGACAATTTTGACAATTTGACAATTTGGACAATTTGGACAATTTTGACAATTTTGACAATTTTGACAATTTTGACAATTTTGACAATTTTGACAATTTTGACAATTTGATAATTTTGACAATTTTGACAATTTTGATAATTTTGACAATTTGACAATTTTGACAATTTGACAATTTGGACAATTTGGACAATTTGGACAATTTGGACAATTTGGACAATTTGGACAATTTGGACAATTTTGACAATTTTGACAATTTTATTTTGACAATTTTGACAATTTTCACAATTTTGACAATTTTGACAATTTTGAGAATTTTGACAATTTTGACAATTTTGACAATTTTGACAATTTTGACAATTTTGACAATTTTGACAATTTTGACAATTTTGACAATTTTGACAATTTTGACAATTTTGACAATTTTGACAATTTTGAAAATTTTGACAATTTTTGACAATTTTGACAATTTTGACAATTTTGAAAATTTTGACAATTTTGAGAATTTTGACAATTTTGACAATTTTGACAATTTTGACAATTTTTACAATTTTTACAATTTTGACAATTTCGACAATTTCGACAATTTTGACAATTTTGACAATTTTGACAATTTTGACAATTTGGACAATTTGGACAATTTGGACAATTTGGACAATTTGGACAATTTGGACAATTTGGACAATTTGGATAATTTGGACAATTTGGACAATTTGGACAATTTGGACAATTTTTACAATTCTGATGATTTTGATAGTTTTGTCAGTTTTGACAATTTGGCTGTACAATTTATTATTTTTTTTGGGCCTTCATAGTTTATCTTAGAAAGTTACATTATAATGCATATTTTCAGCGTGAAAGTTAGTAAAAATTATTAGAAAAATCATTCAAAAAACTTCATGAATTTTTATCACCTTTTAGCAACAATTTCAAGTGAAAATAAGGAGCACCCTTTTTTCATCAAATGTGTGTTTTAAGCTGGTTATTTGAAAACATCCAACTTTATTTCGAAGGACAAACGTTTGTCGAATGGTTCGTTCGATTTTTCGGAATCCATAATCTGCCACCTCCGATCGAAATCATCGATTGAAACACGGGAAGCTCATTGGGACCAATTACAGCTGAAAGTCATCAATAATTGACTGGTTGACGACCGGCTCCTGCCTTGGTTTGGCTTGGGGTTCGGTTCGGTTGAAGCTGTCATAGTTGCTCACCGTAGTCGTTGTCGTGGTCCGTCGCCTAATTATCATTGGAAGGCAATAATTCAAAATCTGGATGCTGCTGCTGCTGCTTGCTGCAGACACCCCACCTACTCAATCGAGCCTTTCCATTCAGGGGGCAACACGACCGCCGATGAACGCTGTAAACGGAAAACAGAAGAGGTGAAAAAAAAATGGGGGCCCAACCTCTCTCGAACGACACAAACCAACAGCAACGGCAACGGCAGCAGCATCAGAAGCAGATCCAGTTTGTCAAACGTTTCGTGCCACAGCCACCACCAACATCAGCAGCATCAGCAGCTTCAGGTCGACCCACTGCGACTCTCTTGCCGGTTTGCTTGCTGTCTGTTTGTTCGAGGACGCCCACACGAAAGTTCACCACCACCCGGGGAAAAGTGGTGCATTGCTGAACTGAACTCAACCAACTTCAGAAAGTTCGACAGGGAAAGGGGTTGGCTTTACCGCACGAAACCACAGCACCCCATCACCTGATTTCGTCTTCGTTGTCGTCGTCGCTCAGTCGAAACCCTGCTGCTGTCAACCATTTCTGTGGCCGGTGAGAGTTGGTTGCGTTCGATGGCTGTCTTGGGTCGTGGCTTCGAGGAGCCCCGGTTCATGCATCATCGTAATCGTCGGATTAACGCTTCTGCTTCTGCGATGAATCGATCTCGGATTCGATCTTCGTCTCGTTTGGAGAAGGATTACCTCGGATTAAAGATGGAAAGAGGAAGGAGCCACAGAAAAAAAAAAGATTTTTCAATAAATTTGACAAAAACTGCCGTTAGGCTGCCGCTGCTAATGTGTTCGTGCCCCTGCTGTTTTGTCTCCAAACCAAATTGTAAACGTTTCGGGGACACTTCCAGCTTCCTTACTTTCGCTCGAAACCCACCAAACATCCACCACTCTAATAGGATGCGACTTTAACGATCCGGAATCGATGACCGACCATTTACCTACGTGTCCCCGCTTGAACTCGGACCATGGTGCCCACAGATTGAAGAGATTTTTCGGGTGGGTTGGCGAAATTTTTATTGGCGATTTTTGCCTGCTGATCGACTGTTGCTGCTGCTTGTTTGTTTAGTGTGCTCGGCAGGGTGATGTGGCTCCTTTCGTTGTTTCTGCCCATGCGATGAGAGTAAGGCACATTGTATATTCGCGTATAGGCCAACATATACGATCAGCCACAGAGGCAGGCGAAAAAAAAACAAAACACAAAAAAAGTATCTTGTATTAAGTGGGCGAAACCCATATGGATGGTGGAGTTTGAAAAAACAGAAACGGCAGCGCAAAGTGGCTCGTTCAATGAATTGGATTAATTTGGAAACATTTGCTCGATCGGTTTTTTATGCACATAGTCAATAGAGTTGGCGTGTGGTAGTTAGTTAGCTGCCGTGTTGGAATTAAAAAAAAAAGACAAACGAAAAAAATTGTGAGTGGGTGCCCGCCGATTGGTGATGTCAGCTTAGCTTAGACAAAGTCACGGTGGAAGCTAATCCGGTCTAATGGGATAAGGCAGTGTGCTAAAATTTGGTAGAATAATTTTGAAGCTAAAAAAGTCTATGAGTTTTTAACCCTCATCCGTCCCTTAAATGTTTATCCGTTACAGTCCTTGGAGTGTCAATTTGACACTCGAGACTGAAACCAATAGATATATCTCTCTTGTTTCCAATCTGATTTTTACAAAATTTATAGTTAAGCAAACCTCGTAGTGTAACTCATATATTTTTGTCAGACAATATTCACCTACAACACTTCAGCTTTCCGTTATTTAAAGTCTAAGAAAAAGAGTCTGAAAATACATGCTTCGAAAAAAAGACTGTAGATCAGCTACGGAAAATTTCAGCTAACAAAAATTTCACTTAATGACCAAAAAAGTTAAGGCTAAAGAAGCAATACGTTGCACAGGAGGATATGTTTTTTTTTTTAATTTCTTAAGATCATGACCACAAAAAAAAATGTGGAAAAGTGGTGTGGATATCGTACTTTTCAAGCAATGAACCATCAAAATTGTTTAAATCACACCAGATAAATTTTGAAACGAGGACTTAAAAATTCGACGTAATTTGGCACCTTTTGGCAGTTTTTGGTTGTTTAAATACGAAACACAGAATTTTTGACGAATTTTCAAAAGAAGCTGTTTTCGATCCTTTTATCAATTTGCAATTTTTTCACATTTTCTAGGACTTGAATTCAACATTGCACTAGATTTTGAGTTTGTTCACGCGAGATTTCCGTCATAAATTAATATTCACTAGAAAGGTAATTTCATTTAACACCACTTTATTTTTACATTTTTTGAATTCATGATCTAAAAAAAATTGAAAAAAAAAATTGTAATGTAAGTCAAGCTACATTACAGCTGATCAGCTGATCTACAATCTTGTTTTCGAAGCATGTTTTCGAATATTTTCTTAGACTTTGAATAACGAAAAACTGAAGTGTTATAGATGGATATTTTCTAAGCAACATATTTGAGTTACTTTCCGGAGCTTAAAAACTACAAATTTTGTAAAAATCGGTTGAAGAACAAGATAGATATAGCGGTTTTAAGCGAGGTGTGTCAAATTGACACACAAGGTCTGATTAGGGAGTATTTTTTTCTGGGTTTCCAGGGTACTTCCATAAGAAAGTTTTAAGGCAAAATTAAAGATTTCAAGAATTCATTGAGGGTCCTCGAAGATTTTTTTTTATTTGGATGCACCTCAATAAACTTCTCAAGTAACACAGATTATGTCAATTGGCTTTTTTGAGTTTTTATATTGTTATATGAAGGCTTCCATGGAATCCCATTTTTAAAATGGTTTTATTGTAACATAGGAAATGCTTCATTTACTGTGTGTTTTAAAAGAGCCCTGAAATTTTTGTTAAAACTTGAATAAAACAATATCTTGAGAGTGTTGTTAAAAAGTTGCAAAAGTATTGCTAAAGAATCCCGAAGTCAGGACTCCCTATGAGCATCGATGTAAGCTGATTCATCTTGAAACGCTATCCCGTAGAAGGAAATTTCTGCAGTGTTTATTCACATTCGACTTACTAAGCGGCAATATTGAAAACAACAATCTCCTGGATTGCATAAATTTGTATGCTCCTACACGCCCGCTGAGGAATCAAATGCTTCTTTGGATTCCATCTCATCGAACCACGTATGGCTACTACAATCCAATAGACACATGTAACCGTTATTTTAATAAGTGTGCTAGAGGTTTTGATTTTGGTATGTCTAAGCAGTCATTTAAAAATAGGTTAAGGCATCTCTTAGAACAATAAGTCTGTGCGAAACAATATTTTTTCAAAGACTAATAAATAAATAAATAAATAAACGCCATGTTGATTGTGAAATTCAATCGAAAATATTTTTAAAATAATTTTAATGTAATCTTCACCAATCACCAAATGCTTGGAAGAGTAAATGATAACAGGAGAAAAAATCACGGAACAGAAAGCTCCCACAGTAAAATTCCTATCAGATTCCATGACGTAGTATTGAAAGAGCTGTGGGTAGTCTTAAGAGAGCTCTGAAGGGTTTCTTAATGCTTTGTCTATAAGGTCGAATAAAACTATTCTGTGGGATGTTTTATTATAGCTTATATAATAAGCCTTAAAAACATTAACAAAACAGGCTTAGCTTTAAAGTGGTTGTGCTGAAGTATAGAATGCGCTTTGGCTTATAAAGTAGCTTCAGGAAATAGTTTTAAACGAGCTGTGAAGGTTTGCATAAGACCTCAATTATTACTTGGGTTACAAGAAGCCAAACTTCCAATAGTATCACTCACTTGACACTTAAGAGCGGATTAGGTTAACACACAATTTCAAATTCATGCCATTTCATCAAATAATGACCACTTTCAACTATTTTTATTGCGAATTTTTCAAAGATTTAGTTGTAATATAGTGGTAATATTTACATGTTAGTGCAGGAAGTAGTCCAGGCGAAACTCTAGGGGAGAATCGGATATCTTTTTCCTCTTTTCCTGTTTTCATCATATCTTTCAGCAATCTTTAGAGCCCCATTTTTTCGCTGAAAAATTCACAGGGGCCAAGCAACATGTTTTTTAGTACTTTTTCGTTTGTAGGGTTACACACTTTAACGATTTTTGTGAAGGTAAATTTGGCAACATTTTAAAACAATCTAACGCAACTTAAATGGTTGAAATCGGTCATTTTTTTACGAAATGGCATGCATTTCAAGTTATGTGTTAGTTTGGAGTGTAGCTCAGACGAAACTTTAGGGGAGAGCTGGATAACTTGATTTCCTTTTGCTGTGCTCATCATATGTTTTAGGGAAAATTCTTTTTGAAACCCATTTTTTTCGCTTAGTTTTATCGTTGAGGAACAACAATTGTTCCTCAATGACAATTTATTTCTTTTAACAAAAGAAATGTAAAATCATTGAACTAAGTCGCTGTGAATTTTTTAGCGAAAAATTTTTCCCTGAGAGGTATTATGCACAAAGGGTTTGACAAAACCAGCTTGTTTTTGACTCGGCTTCGGCTTCGGCTTTGGCTCCTGCTTCTTATATGTTTTCAGCCCCAATCTTACCTTGGCACGATGGACGGTGTGGAGAGAGGATCCCACTTTTTCAGCCACATCCCGAACTGTGGCAGTCTTTCTACTAGCGTAAGCACGCATGACTTTATGGTCCAAAGTTTTGTCCACCGGACCCGGTTTCGCCCAAATTTTTTTTTTCTCACGAAGCTGCATTTTTTTCATCCGCATACTTCCGTATCGCATTTCGGACGGCTCCGATGGTTACTACTTATCTCGTTTTCGCCAACTGATTCAGCAAAATATTGGGGAAAATACACCATTTGTGTACGATATTTTTGCGTTTCTCCGGGAAAATTCTTCTTCTGATTTTCGCGAAAATTATGAAAAGTGAGACTCACGATACTCATAATTTTAAGTTAAACTGAAAACAACAACACCCAGTAGAAATTAGCAGTTTAAATGTCGTCCAGGTTGTCTGGCTCAGATGGCAAAGCTGTTCGATTGGCAAAATGAAGGTGAAAGTTGTTGTGAGTTCGATTATCACTCAACAACGGCTTTTTTTTTTATTTTCTTGTTTCCAAGATGAATTATCCAGTACTATGAAAATCTCATTCTTGTTGCGCTTCAATGTAGCTCGAGTCTTTGTCTGGCATATGCTTTTACAATCTTATCATCTTTGGTATAACGCATGTTTCAGCGCATTTTTGGCATATAGTTAGCGCCGAGCGGCATTGAAATTTTGCAACCTCTTCCTTGGGTGTATTAAAGCAGCTAGCCTGATAAATAAGTTTTTCAGTTTTCTGATGCAGTAGGAATTTGAATTGGGGGAAAAAAACTTTCTTATTCAGAATAATAATAAAAGGTTGTGCATCTCAATCAATTATACCTGAGCTTCGATGTACTGTGTGTGTATTCTAGGTAAATTACCACTGCACTGCTGCTCACTGGAGCAGAGCAATTTATATTCATTATCAGTAGAACTCAGTCAGGTCAGACATAGGGTGACCATTTTGACGACCAGCAGTCAAATTTACGACATTTTTTAAGAAGCTTCAGTTACCTACCTTAGAAAAAGTGTTCGAGAATGATTGCCACTGCAACCGCGTTTCCACATCGTCGGACTAACTAAACTGCGAGTATGTCGCGTAGCCCAGAAGTGTTCAAACAAGATAAGACGAACAACACGAACGGGAACGGTTTCTGGGCTTATAAAATTGTACAACCGCAAGCAAACGAATCTTCCTCGGCCGGGGGAGGTTACATTATTACCGCAATACCGGAGTAGGTATGCAGAACAGCAAACTTTCTTTTACCGTGGCCGTGGTGGTGTCGTTGTGGCAAGAATCCAACCAGATATGTGTTTCGTTGTGGACACGGATGGGACGTAAAAAAACATGGTTAAATAAAATCCAAACTGTTTTCCGTGTGGCCTGGAGGCCAGAGAGCTTACAAGTAACATAAAACTTCGCTTCAACAACAGACAGAAGAACAGTGCGCAATCAACTTCACCGAGTACTGGAACTGGAATACAAATGTGTACTACTAAGTGCACTGCTATATCAGGAAATGGGAACCATGTTTTGCCCCCATCATCATCCCGCGAATAGAGCGAGCGACAAATCCGCATTTCTGTAATGCCAGGTCTGGTTGAAACTTGGCCTGGAACCCTTTCAGCCAACTGATGTATACATGGGTTTGTTTTTTCTTCCACTTTAATTCAAATTCCTTCCCGGAGGCAACCCCAAAGATGTGCATTGAACTGGAAGTGCTTCTCCAGCCAACCAGGGAGCGAGCGACAAGACGAGGACAAACCCGGACGATCCCGGTAGTTGTGCCGGGAATCATCTTGTGCGTTCAATGTTGCTCGCCTTTATCTTGAATAAATTTCAATAAATAAACACAGTTTTGTACCGGGAGCTTCTGATGATGCGGTGAAATTGGCTCGAGTGCAGCAGCAAGCAAAAGTGCACTTTTGAGACTTAAGCGTGAAGAAAAGTTGGTTGGGCGAATATTCGAGCTGCTGCTGGAGTCTTTTTACCGTGACAGTGGCACAAAAATGCATTGGTAATGAAATGTTGAAAACTAAACTCATTTTGTATGATTATATTATAGGGAAGGCAGATCCATCGATAAAAGTGCTTTTGCCGAGTTTGATAAACGAAGTAAAATCTCACTGCAACGATAGTTAAATTAAAAACTGGCATGGTTTGTTCTTGTCCTATTGTTTTTGATGAATTTTGAAGGATTTATTAATAAAAATAAAAAAAAATTACAAAAATAATAAAAAAATTCAAAAATAACGAAGTAACAAAAACCACAAAAATAACAAAAATAACAAAAATTAAAAAAAGAATGACAAAAATGACAAAAATGACAAAAATGACAAAAATGACAAAAATGACAAAAATGACAAAAATGACAAAAATGACAAAAATGACAAAAATGACAAAAATGACAAAAATGACAAAAATGACAAAAATGACAAAAATGACAAAAATGACAAAAATGACAAAAATGACAAAAATGACAAAAATGACAAAAATGACAAAAATGACAAAAATGACAAAAATGACAAAAATGACAAAAATGACAAAAATGACAAAAATGACAAAAATGACAAAAATGACAAAAATGACAAAAATGACAAAAATGACAAAAATGACAAAAATGACAAAAATGACAAAAATGACAAAAATGACAAAAATGACAAAAATGACAAAAATGACAAAAATGACAAAAATGACAAAAATGACAAAAATGACAAAAATGACAAAAATGACAAAAATGACAAAAATGACAAAAATGACAAAAATGACAAAAATGACAAAAATGACAAAAATGACAAAAA
The DNA here is from genome assembly GCF_029784155.1 of Uranotaenia lowii. Lineage (NCBI taxonomy): Eukaryota > Metazoa > Arthropoda > Insecta > Diptera > Culicidae > Uranotaenia > Uranotaenia lowii. The sequence continues at coordinate 23,753,352 of NC_073692.1, forward strand.
TGACAAAAATGACAAAAATGACAAAAATGACAAAAATGACAAAAATGACAAAAATGACAAAAATGACAAAAATGACAAAAATGACAAAAATGACAAAAATGACAAAAATGACAAAAATGACAAAAATGACAAAAATGACAAAAATGACAAAAATGACAAAAATGACAAAAATGACAAAAATGACAAAAATGACAAAAATGACAAAAATGACAAAAATGACAAAAATGACAAAAATGACAAAAATGACAAAAATGACAAAAATGACAAAAATGACAAAAATGACAAAAATGACAAAAATGACAAAAATGACAAAAATGACAAAAATGACAAAATTGACAAAAATGAAAAAAAGAACAAAAATGACAAAAATGACAAAAATGACAAAAATGACAAAAATGACAAAAATGACAAAAATGACAAAAATGACAAAAATGACAAAAATGACAAAAATGACAAAAATGACAAAAATGACAAAAATGACAAAAATGACAAAAATGACAAAAATGACAAAAATGACAAAAATGACAAAAATGACAAAAATGACAAAAATGACAAAAATGACAAAAATGACAAAAATGACAAAAATGACAAAAATGACAAAAATGACAAAAATGACAAAAATGACAAAAATGACAAAAATAACAAAAATGACAATAAACATTACAAAAATTACAAAAATTACGAAAATGACTAAATCGAATCTGTAGTTTAAACTTCTATTCAAACTATTCTTCTGAAATAATAAAGTTCATTTATCAGTGACATTTAGCAGGTTGTAATTTTTTTGGTAGAGCTGAAATTTTCACAATAACATATCACAAGATTTTTTTCAAGCATCCTTATATTAAATGTTAGAACCGTTACTTGAATTTTTTTCTCGAATTGGCCAACTTTGTCATGGTTGATAAGTTTTTCTAAAATTTCAGCCTTCTTGTAACCAAGATTACCAAAAAAATAAAATTGTGTTTTTGCGAAAAAAAATGTTCGGACTTTCTGTGATTTAGCCCAAAAATTCTGTGATGGGTTTTTGTGATGCTATTTCCATGATTTTAATTGAGAGTTCGTGACAAATTGTGTTTTTTTACTCTTGGCTTATGAATAAACTTTTACTTTTATCAAACTTATCATATGTTTCCAATGAAAAGTTAGAAACACATAATTTATGTTGATTTAAAATACTTTAGTCTTAGGATATAAGTACAAAATTTCAAAAATTTGTGAGATCTGTGAATTTTACACTTTTTTGTGTTCTGAGACACATGTGATGAAAATTTGTTTAACATTCTGTGAAATCATAGATTTTTCTCAACAACCTTGCCTGTAACGTGCATCTTACAAGATTTTTCGACAAATATGATAACTCACTTGTCTAGCATGCAGTAAAATTGTTATACAGTTCTGGCTTCAGAACTGTAGATTGTTTGAGGTAAATGCCATCAAACTGCTGATATGCTTTCAATTCTGGTCCATGGTTTTATTGTTGGGCGTTTCTTAGTTTCTAAAGTTGGCTTCCTTCAAAAACTGATTAGATCGCATTTCTCATTTCCTGTTCAAGGTGGTTTCTCACTGGAAAACAAATAAATGAACTTTTTCGTTAAATGTGGTAGAATTGAAAGTAATATTTTGAGTACTTTAATTCGGAATTGACATAACTAATAGGAAAATCGAAGTATTTCAATTCAGAACGAAGACACATTACATTTAAGAAATACAACACATTCCATTTCTAGGTTACAAATCGTAAATGAGAAATTCCACATCGCTATCCGAGCTTTCGTAAATGAACCCACCACCATTGAAAGGAAAAAGTAATTGCGGCCCTAACATAATTAAGATTTTAGCTCGATAGACCTCAGCATAAGTAAGCAAACGAACTCATCGGAGCCTTCTCCATTAGCTCGCAGAAGAAGGGGGTAGACCTTTAAAACGGTGTGATGGAGTGCCTACGCGATCCTACGCGCCTGCCTCGAAAGTCGAAGATCGAAGTCGCGTTTTTTATTTCTCAAAAAATTTCGGGTTGATCTATCACTCGGGACCACCCGTGGGGAAAGCTACGCGAACGCTCCTCGCGGTTGATTTGCGTATTGAGTGGTTTGTGGTCAGCGGGAGAGGCGCGGAGGATTGAGGAAGGCAGATTTTGATTGAATCAGCGCGATTCAGGTTTCTGTTGCAGGGAACTTTTGAGGTTTTTTTTATGAACGGTTTGGCCGTTCGAGTTCTTCACAGCTAATGCGGATTGATGGTGGAAGGTTCAGGTTGATTTATTGACCTCTCGTGTGCGCGGATGCCAGGGGTTTCCCAGAGCCTTTTTTTTTATTTCGGGGTTCCTCAAATGGTGATTTGGATTGGCAGATGGTGATTTAACCTGGAAGTTTTATAGCTGGATGTGGAAAGTCTGTCTGTTGATTACATTTGGAATTTGCGATTGCTATCGACGACGGATGTTGGAATTTATGTACCGTGTGATAAACGGCGTTAGATTTGTTTCTTTGGATAGCTCCGTTATGGATAGCTGGCTCGATTTTATTAACCCAATTTGTGGTATGATTCATTTGATTCCCTCTTACAAAGTTCTGACGTTTGTCATGTTCAACATCTCGTTCTTGAGATGCGTTTCTCTAAATCGCAAGTGCAATAACAAGTGTCCGGCATCAGTCCAACAACAGAAACGCGACTCCACGATCCGTGCAATGTAAATTATGATGTCACTCAAGCAGAAAAATGGTTTCGCGTGTGCGTGATTCGCTCATATTTCGTTATGATGGATGATTTTGCGGGCCGTCGAGCGCTACTTAAAGTAGGTATCTACCAACTTAGCGTACGCCTGAGAAGCGTGCGGTGTGTATGAATGGCTTAAGCCTGTAAGTTGTTGACGAATCAACATGTTCTTAATGAGGACGCGACGTCGAGATTGGGACAAACGAATCGATTGTTGGCAGCTTCCACGGCCTTCGGTAATAAATTAATTAAGACGAGCTTTGTAGCTGGCTCTATTAGGGTAAATTCAACTTTATAGAATTACTTAGTTTTAATTGGATCGAGTTTCTTTAAAAACTGATAATTGTTAATCGAAAACCTAAAAAAATTATGAAATTCCGACAAGTATCGAACCTCTTACTCCGCGAATATACAATTATTCTACCTTTTCACTGCATCAAATACCCCATCAAGCTGTGCTCTCTTTAAGCCACTTGCTGTAATGCGATGGCGACCTCGCAGGGCGGCATCTTTTTATCTGTCGTCGTCGCCGTGCTACAAGTTACAAGATTTGTTGAGCTGCACTCATTGCGGAATCGATTAATAACAACGACAACAGCCAACAATCGAGAGGGGGGAAAAACCTGTGACCTCATCCGTGAGTGTCATTCACGCGTGTTCCTACAGACAATCAATGGCTTTCAATGTGGCTAAGCGATTGAGAGCATATCTTGGATGCAGTTAATAGTATCAGTCGGATACTCGAGAACGAAGCGAATGTCCCCGAAGTCTAGTTCTGTTAAAAACAATTCTAATATATACTGTTACTGAAAATTTTATAATTGTGTAAAACTTTTGGCAGACATGTAGAGATTTTTATTTTTTTTAAACTGTTGCTAAACCCTTATACGTCTCAGAAATTTTTACCCGTTACAGTTCCTGGAGTGTCAATTTGACTCTCCGGACTAAAACCAATATATCTCTCTCGACAGATTTTTACAAAATTTTTAGTTTTGGAAACACCGTAACGATACTCAAATATGTATGAAAATATTCAGCTTCAACACTTCAATTTTCCGTAATTCAAAGTCTAAGAACAAAATTCGAAAAACATGCTTCGGAAAAAAGACTGTTGATCAGCTTCGAAATGCTCAAAAACAATTTAACAAAGTTTCCAAAAAAGCTGAAATTAGAAGCTACACGTTGCACATAAGGATTTTCTAATTTTTTAGAGATCATGACCACAAAAAAATGTAAAAACCGTACTTTTCAATCAATGAACTGTCAAAATTGTTTAAGTCACACCAGATAAATTTTGAAAAAAGGATTTTTAGATTTTCAGAAAACGAAACACAGAACTTTTGACGAATTTCCAAAGGTAACTGTTGTTTTTTTTTGAAATTTTTATCAATTTGCTATTTTCAGATTTTCTAGGACTTAAATTCAAATTTGCACTGGATTTTGAGTATATTCACGCAAGATTTCGCAATAAATATATTATTTCTTATACTTTAAATAATGGAAAACTGAAGTGTTGTAGATGAAACACTAAATTTTGTAAAGATCGGTTGCGAAACAAGAGAGATATATTGGTTTAGTCAGGAGTGACAAATTTACACTCCAGGGATTGTATACGGAGCAAAAAAGTATAGTTTTTCCATTAATAGTCCGCGTATATTCAACTATATTTCTGATAACTTCACGACCAACTATAAACCTGAAGGTTTCAACTACATATATAGTAAGCGCCGATGTGGTTTAGTGGATTGGCTGGTGCGAGTCTGGTTTTGGTATGCCAGGCGTACTGGGATCGATTCCCGGTATCGGCAAGAACATTTTTGAGTTCGAATCCCATAAGTGGCCGACAGGTAAGATGTATGACTGTATAATAAGAATGTTCAATCAGTTGCCAGCTGACCAGGTATATACACGGATGCCAGAATACCTGTAAGTAAACTACCCCACCTGATTGACTCGTTCTTCCAAAATACGAAGCCATGGGGTCCGAGTATGGTGTACGCGTTGCATTGGAGATTTGTTGAACCTAATAATCTAAGAATGCATGTGAGCACTTACTTAGGCAGAAACTGCGGTGAATCCGTGCACCCATGCTGGATAACCAACATACTTACATGCATACATCTCAACTACATATATAGTAGGTTATCTAATTGACAGTGTTCGGCACAAAAGCGCTAATCCGCTATTCGCTAGTTAGTCCGCTAACTTTTTGTTAGCGGTTTAATTTTGCCGCTAAGTTTGGATTGATTTAGCGAATTGAATAGTTCCGCTATTTTTCGGTTCCGCTAATTGAAGATCGCTAACTCCCATATATTTGTATCAATCTCTCGAATTCTTAGTGATAGAATAAACTTTTTTTCTTTAATCAAGTTAAAGTGACATTGTGCATCATTCTGATTGTTTAATTGGAATCATTAGGGGAATGCATACTAGAGTTAGAGAAAAGATGTGTTTAGTGTCATTTTTCTCTCTTTAAGCACTTTTTTAGACACTTTTACAGAAAAAGATAATAATAAAAGGTGTTAAATAATATAAAACTATTTTCAACATCTCTTCATCAGTATTGGATTTCAAGTGGTTGAGCTATTTACTTTTAACAATACAGTTTTTTTAGAGACTTTGCAGATCAGTTCATATAAAAATAAGATAAAATCACTATTGTAGCCTTCGATTTCAGTTCAAATTGAAATTGTATAAATGTTCACGTTTGACAATGCTTCTGCAAATTTGAAAAAAGGGAAAACACGTTAAAGATTTTAAATGAGGGTTATGTAAAATAATGCCAAAACAAAAAAAAAGAAACGCACAAAAGATTATTTGCAACAAAACTGCATACTATATACTTTGCACAAAACCGATAAATCGAGTAAATTTTTAACCGAAATTTAAATTAAAAAAAAGAGAGATATAGTTCCCATTTTCCATATTGTGTTCTTTTGCTCTTTCTTTAATTGTTCGAAAATCGTTTGTTTTAATTTATAGAACACAGAGATTCGTTAAAACTCCTATCTTTGACAGTTTTGGATTTACTCATATAATTTTCTGAAAATACGTTCAATTTATCTAATTTTAAATTAAATACTTGAAACTTTATTAATTCCCCTTGGGGAGTTGAGAAAATCGAAAGGGGGAAGTGCGTGACTAAAGAAAAATTTAATATTTGTTCCGGCCTTAATGTTGGTAACCAGTTAGCGATTAGCGATTAGCGCTTTAAGCTTAAAACGTTAACTTTTTTGGCTCATTTAGCGTATTTAATAAGCGATCGCTAACTTTGTTTGAGTTAGCGATTTAATTAGCGGCGTTAATTTTTCAGTTAGCGATGCCGAACACTGCTAATTGATATTTTGCGTTTAACAACACAAATAATAGATTCAACTTTAGTTGTATGATTGATTTTAAGCATTCAACTATAAATATCATAGATTCAACTTTGATCGCACGATTTATGTTGTGCATTCAATAATAAATATAGTGAATTCAACGATACTGATATAGTCGATTTAACTGTAAATACAATAGATTTTCCAATATTTCTACGATTGATTCGTATTTCAACTATAGATTATACTCATGTTTACTATAGAAGTTATCATATCTTAAGGTAGTTTTTCGGAATAATTTTATTGCGTTTTATTTTCTATTTATTTGCTTTTTTATTTATGGATTTGTTTTATGCTCACTTCGCAGCAATTTGATTTCGATTTGTCCACTTATCGTCTTACTTTAGAAATGATCTAGAACGTTTTTCAAGAGCCGAATGCCTGGCTTCGATCCGATTGATGCAAACAAAATTTTATTTAAATAATAAAAAACATTAAAAAGAGACAAAAATTACCGTATCACGGTGGGTGCCTCCAACGGGAAGAATGGTTTTGAGCACCCCAGGTCTCACGGTAAAGAAACCTCCTCCTGGTTCCCGGATTGTGTTGCACAGTTTGGTTTCAGTGGCAGCCCGGGCCGATCGAATATCGAACACCTTAGTTAGTTTCCAAGTCATCTTCGGCCAAAAGAACTTCCGGAAGAAAGAGGTGGTAAGGTCTGCCGAATTCGATAATAGGAAATTGACCTAGAAAGGGAAAAAATATAAGTCACTGATAGAACTTTCTTAATTCTACACATTTGCCAGCCGGTTCATGCAGTCACATTACAAATTACATTATTTTTTGGATGTGTATGTGTTTATTCAAGTATCACACAATCAATCATAAGAATAAAGTTGAATTTACTATGTTCAAAGTTCAATGCTTTGAATCAATCATACAATTGTAGTTGAATCAATCATATTTACAGTTTTAGCAATTATACCATTATAGTTCAATCTACCGTATTTATTTATAGTTTAATGTGAGAGGTCAACTAAGAAAGTATAGTTCAATTTATTATATTAATAGTTTAATGCATAAAATCAATCCTACAGTTGTAGTTGTATCTATCATATTTACGATTGAATCAATTATACAATTGCAGTTGAATCTATTATAATTTCAGTTGATTGAGAAAAGTCAATTAACGGTTTATATTTGAGTCTATTATATTTAGAGTTGGATGCGAAAAAATCAACTACGCTTCGATGATTGGTATATTTTCTCCATGTAACGTGTAAAAATCTCAGGGACGTATTAGAGTTAACACTATTTATCAGCTTCTCCACAGTGCTTTCTTCGACCATTTTTACCACTTTAGGCCAATTATTTTTGAATTTCTCTACACTGTCCACTGTGTTCATGAATTTTCTCAGATTTGCCTTCGTCAAAACCAAAAAGATTCGGTTAGACGAAACTCTGAACAGTATGGTGGGTTCATGTCTTCCGTTAAACATGTGAACTTGTTGACTTCATACCATTTTAAAGCATCCATTTTAGAGCATCCGAGAGCAGCGACACGAAGCGAGATCAGGCCAAAAGATTGTAGGATTGTAATGCTGCTTAATTAAGGGTAGTTACCATTTTTTCTAAACATTTTTGCAATACATTTTGAAATTGATTTAATCTGTGGTTATGAATGGACGAAACAATTCATCGCATTCGCATATGGCTTGCCACGCCGCCATAACAGAGCCATAACCTTCAATCCAAATTTTTCAGTTTAAATGGCTTTCACTGAAGCAGGAACATCCTTTCCCTTAGCTTCGGTGAGCGATAAATTTAAAAATTATGGTTTAGGCAGTGTTTTATTGTCGAGTTTAATGTAGGTTTCATCATCCATGATAACATAACCCGATTTCTTGGCCAGAAGATTGTCGAAGAGTTTCAGAACCTTCGGTTTCACGAATTAATTCTGTTTGGTTTGATTGTTTTTTGGATGCTTCTGCTTTCAATGGGTCTGAAGTCCTATTCTCTCTTTGGCACGCGTAACGTCAGTCGATGAGGTACCTTTGGTTTTGGCCATATCCCGTTTTTTTTATTTACATGGTGTTCCATCTCACGACATAACATCACCGATAAATGACAGGTTAAATGACCCTACGGCCGTTTGACGAAATGGCTGACAAGAAAACAAATCTAATCAATGCATTTTGAGGTTGATACGCTTGGAACATAAGGCAAGAAATAATTTTATGAATAAACCAACTCAAAAAAATTTAAAACTTCATACAAGGTTTTGAAATCTTTTGATGTAATATTTTGACTTTTAAAAATTATACGTAGAGAGGCTCGAAACCAAAAGTTGGCTGGTTTTTGTTCCTTATTCAAATGAAACTTAGAAGTAAAACAAATTTAAGCTTTTATGATGGTTTCATAATGATGGGAAAGTGGAATAAGAGAGTGTTTTTGTATGGCCCCATCATGTTTGTAAAATGCCACTACCCTAAAATAACAGGTTAAATAGAATAAATATATGATTTTTATCATTAAAACTTCAATTCTATACTCTAATTTATATCTTAAGAGCAAATCGAAGATCTCAAAACAGATTTGATAAAATTTATCTTAGGAATGAAATTCCTCCATATGATGGCAATCCTAAATTTTGTTTAATCCATAAAGTTCTAAAATACATAGATTTTTATAAAACTTCAGCTTTGTCGTATGAAAGTTATCAGTTTCTAGCATTTCCAATGTAGTTATACGGAAGTATTGCCAAAAAAAACAGAAATTTTACATAAAACATAAATAGACGCGTTTAGCCCACACGGTTTGAGGCTCGTCAATTTTGACAACAGTTATAATAAAATCAATTTCTCAAAAAAGGAAAGATATTTCAACAAAAAAATTACTCCACAGACAGAAAACAGATGTCTACTCATATGTATATAGTTTTTGTACACATATTCGATGTTATATTTGATTAAATCAGTATTCTGCTTAAAAGGCGCATATAGCCCGCTCCTCCCCTACTGATGCCGAAGGATGCCGTTTTTAGTTATCCTTGGTTTTCTTGTCCATTGTAGGGTCAGCAGGGCCAGGTTCCTTACCGCGTCTCGGGGAATCTGCAAAAGTATACTGTTCTCCATGCTTTCTCAATGCGGTTTGAACTGCTCCGACAGTCACACCTTTTTCCTTAGCTAGTTTTCTGATTGATAGACCACTCACAGTACCCCATTTGTGCATAATCCGTTTTCTTTACTCGGGAGTAAGGCCACACATTTTCAGATTTCTTCGAGAAAAACGACAAAAAATGACAAAGCCTACTTCTCTTGGATGTAAACAACTGTACGCAGCCAAAATTGGGGTGCACACTCATCTGGCGCAACCCCTTATGGTGTAGTTTTGACCCGTTATCGGAAAAGACTGGGTTAACTCCTTTTTAATGTAAAGCCCTTGCACCCTTTATAGTGTACACAGCATGTACATCAAACAGAAGTGAAAATTAGTAATGTAAGCGTGTAAAATCTACACATTATTTTGGAAGCCCGCTCTGCATGGCGATGTCAGCCCTTTATAGGATGGAAAGAAAATAATAAAAACAAATTCGGCAAGGTATAATTTTCATGCTCATGTTACAGAATAGGAAAATATTCATTCAGCTGATCTTCTTTCAGCATTAACCGATTCATTGAATCGTCGAACGAGATCGGTTACGGCAGAAAGAGTTCTATATTCTGAATGACAAGTTAAAAAACTACCCTTTATTTAGTAAGTCAGCTTTTCTAAATAATGTGTAAAATTGACTCGATGAAACGACACTTTTTTTGACAGATCTCGGCTGTTCGCAATAATGGGTCAATTTTACAAGTTTAAGGTGTTGCACCAAATGAGTGTGTGAACCTTACACGATTTTTGAAATGACAGTTATTTTATACAGTCTTTTAATTTTCTTAACAGTCTATATTCTCTATTCTCTTGCCGTTTCTCGAGCTTTTGTAGTCGAACGTACCAACTGGACTTATTCTAGTCCTGAGTAGTCTTTGAAAGTTCTCTATTTCGGACCTGGCTTCGGGAAGCTCAGGAGCTCTTCGATCTTTACTTTCACGGCACGGATGATTGTGACCTGAATCCTTATGAGGCCCATGATTAGAACCAGATCAGCGAAAGTCGTAATGGATTTCCCCAGGACTCTCGCCAAATTCAAAATTCAAACTCCTAATTATTTTGGCTTTTCAGGTAGATTTCACTCCTTTCTATAAGCTGGTGATAAGGAGTCTATGTCTTCATAAATCAGTTGGCTTCACAAGTGTACACATTTGTAGACACGAAATTCGATTTATACCACGAAAAGTTGGAGCAACCGCCCAAAACTCGAACCAATGTATTATCAAGGGACAAAAACACATAACTTAAATTTTCAGTAATTACGAACAAATCACTAGCCCTGGTTTCCAAATCATTCAACGAGGGACCAAGAATCCCTACAGAAGGGCCGCATCTAAAATCAACAACAAATTGAACAAGTGTCTGTTTTTCCCAATAGTGTCTGTGTTTCATTCAACCAATAAATCAGGCAGCAATTACGAAGCACCTCATTATGAAGCAGCAGCAGCAAAAAAACACATAACAAAACAACAAATTTAGCTGCATCGAGTGAACAACACAACAAAACGGTGGCAACCGGATAGCTACCGGGTGCTGCTGCTGTTGGCTGATGATGATGATGATGAGTAGTGTGATTCTCTTCTCCCCCAAGAGGGCCAGCGATTTCCGGTTTTGGGGCTTCGGCTTCGAATGCTTCAGGGGGGAAAAGGGGGAAAAGCTTTTCGCACATTCTCATACAAGTCATTTTAACACGTCGCGCGTCGGATTGCTGTTAGTTATTTAGTAGTTTGTTGGTTGGCTTCGTGGCTGCGGCGTGGTGTGGAAATTAATTTTCACCCGCACTTTGCCTCCGGTTTTCGTGCATTTATTAGCAATTAGCTTCGGACAAAACTTCATTGGAATAAGCCGATAAATCATCTCACCTGCGAGTCGGGTGCCGATGCAATGCCAGCTTAGTTAGTAGCGCTTTCTTGGAGGAGATTATCATCTATGGGTAGCAGCGTGCAGTGAAGTGGAGAGCCAAGAGAAAATAGATGAGGATACTAGAGATAGTTGAAGTGTGTTTCTAAAAAACATTGTTGAACCATTTCAAGTTACTTAAAATTCATGAGCGTGGAGTGAGCTATTTGTTTCGAAAGGTGTTACTCTTATTAGTCTTTCGGAAATATTTTCACAGAAAAGTTTTGTTCAATGATGGAAACTTCAGCTTTGAAGGCGTCTGAAATGAGCCAAATTGATGATAACCATTTTACAGCAAGACACTGCAAATAAGTGGTTTTCTGCATATAACTCTTTTGGTTTTCAATATTTTGAAACTATTTCTTGTAGTTTCTTGAAGAACAATATTTTTCATCGATTGAAATTAATGTGGGCAAAATCTGCCTGCCCAGTTTCACAAAAATCATGTGAACAAATGCACACACAAATCTTCAACATGCTTGTTATTAGGTGACGAGCTGCGTCGAAAGGTGTCTCTGAAGTGTAGAATGAACCTGTTATTGTCATACATATTTTGAATCGCAAAATTATCCGTACAACTGATGGAACTGATTTTGCGATTCAAAATATGTAGGGTCAAATCTACACTTCAGAGGCAGCTTTCGACTCAGCTCGTCACCTAATAACAAGCATGTTGAAGATTTGTGTGTGCACTTGTTCACATGATTTATGCGGAACTGGGCAAGCATATTTTTCTCACTTTAATTTCAATCGATGAATAATATTGGTCCCTAAGAAACTACAAAAAATTGTTTTTAAATATTGAAAACCAATAGAGTTATACGCAGAAAACCACTTATTTGCAGTTCTCCAAAAGTGTCTTGTGTGTGTAAGTGATTACCATTTCAGATGCCTTCAAAGCTAAAGTTTCCATCATTGAATGATACTCTATCTTTCCGATCTTTCAAAATTCTATAAAGATTTCTAAAGACTTCTCTAGGTTTACCTTTTGGATTTGCTGGCTTTTATTGAGGTGAATTCGGGAATCAGAGGAACGTGTAGGTTTTCATACAACTTCTCAAAATAATTTTAAAAGAAACACTATCAATGCTTACACTCACAATACTACGGGACGAAATTAGCCAGATGACGTTCGTTTTGGCTTTCGGTAAACTTGCCAGGACGATAGCATTACCGCATTTCAGCCAGACACCCAGAAAAACGGACCAAGTGCGTCCGGACCAAGAAAACAAAACAAAAAATGGAAAAAAAACTTGTATACATAACATTTTGTGATGTTAACCCGAGGAAGCAAAGGAGAGGGAAAAACGGTAATTCAATATTTGCACCCCGAATCGAAATGGAATGGGTAGTGGGATGGAAGGAGTTTTTTTTCACATTCGGATAGTGTAAATACAAAAGGCTAAAATAAACCGAGAGCGCTCATTCGAGTGCTGCAGAAGCCTGCAGCATAAAACTATAATACTGGCTGGCTGGTTTTGCTGGATCAGCACTTATGCAAAGCGACTTTTGTTTGACTCTTCCTCCCTCGGACGACGACGACGACGACGGACGTGGATGGTGGTTGTAAATCATATTTCACTTTGAGCTGGTGGCCATCCATACTCATGTACCTACATTCATGTATTTACAACATAAGTCCTCCCGACACAGACTGGGCGGAAAAGTTTTGTTTTTTTTCTGTCGTTTTTGTGTGTCTTCAACTCATTCATGTTTTTTTCTGTTTCTGGTTTCTTTCACAGAATGCCTGCCGAAGGCGTGCTGGACGATCATGGCATTGCTACAATGTCACGTTCCTCCAGGATCGACCAGTTCCTGGCGGCCGGTGGAGGGCCGCCTTCTTCACCGACCATTCGTGGATCCAGCGGAGGTTCCGGTTCTTCCAGTGGCGGTGGACGGACGCCTTCCTCTTCCGGTGCCCCGGGGGGATACGATGGCCAGTTGGGAGGATTTCCTGCTCACATGATGAACCCCGGAGCCAGCCAACATCACAGTCGTGAGAGTTCTGCCTTTGTACCCGTACTACCGTCGAGATCGATGCGACCTGGATTGTACCCTGGGATGCTCGACGCCCCGGATGGGCTCTCTAAGGAAGGAGTCCCCAAGCGAGGCTCCAGCTACGAGCTAATGGCTATGATGGCCGATAAGCGAAAAGAGCTTGCCCTTCGAGAAGCAGCCGCCGCAATGCTTCTGCCAAGACCTGGAGGACCTCCGGTACAATCCCCTGGAGGCATTTACCCACCGGGTGCCTTCCTCGGAGGCCCAGGTCCCTCCCCCACCTCAGCCGGAACCTTTACATTCCCACCGGCCGGCGTTGGCCTTTACCCTCCCGGCGTTCCTGGAATGCATCCCGGTCTAGACCGAAGATTGCTGCGAGCCCCGGGCCGAGCCTCCCGCCCGAAAAAGCAGTTCATCTGCAAGTTCTGCAACCGCCAGTTCACCAAGTCCTACAACCTGCTGATCCACGAACGAACGCACACCGACGAGCGGCCGTACTCCTGCGATATCTGTGGGAAAGCCTTCCGGCGGCAGGACCATCTCCGAGACCACAGGTAGGTAATTAGTCAAAAAGTGTCTGCGGTTTGGCAGCATCCATCCAGCCAGACGATTGGGACGGCTCGAGTTCCCATGTTCCTCGTCTTCTTAGAGGGGCAGAAACCTTGCAAAAGCGAAATTCCGAGAAAATTTAGAAGGAGTCTCAAAAAAGTTAAACTTTGATCCACTTATCAGTGTAAAAGTTTTATAAAATTTTCACAAATTTAAAGTTGAGCTAAGTTGATGAAAACTTTTTGAAAAGATTTCAATGAGCTTCTCTACAAACAAAACAGTAACTGAGGAGGTAGCTGCCAATCGTCAAACGGCCATAACATATGATTTATGCCTATTTTTAATTTTACATCACTCAGAGAGCCATACATGTATTCAAATTGAACGAACCTAACAACAATCGTAAGAAAAAAGGAAAAAAAAACCTAAAACCGGTTCAAGAGTTGAGGTTGAGAGACCCTTTTGGCATTATTTTATTGATAATGCTGTGTTGCTTCTTTCTTTAATCAGACAGAAGATTGAGGTGCTCCATTAGGCTTGGGTCTTTGGGAGTAGTTTTTTTTTTCTACATGCGGGTCACGTCCCAAACGGGGGATTTAGCGCGTGCTCTGGAGTCTGATTTCTATAAACAGTATGAAGAAAATACTTGGCACTAGAGATGTACCGAATAGTGGTATTCAGCGAACGGCCGAATACCGAATATTGACCTTTTCAACTATTCGAATGCAAACCGGACAGAATAGAAATATGTTACAATGCCGATCTAAAAGCAAGTAGATATCAGTGTAATCCAAGAGAGAAAAGAAGAAGAAAAATGAAAGTGTTGTAGATTAATTTGTGTTATTCATAGAACTAATGATTGTAATGAAAAACTTTGCAAATCTTATGTCATTAAGTAAATAAATAAATTAAAAAAAAAAACTATTCGGCCAAACGAATATTCGGTCGAATATACTGTTGAATTTTTAATAAAAATTCAAAAGCGAATATTTCAATTTCCTTCTATTTCTTCCATCTTAATGCCCCTCATGTTTTTGAGTCGACTATTTTCAACCAGATGATGTATTACAAGATCTTTTTCAAGTAGGGGTCCCTCTGACTTGACAAATTTCATCAATAACTGAAAGGACATCAGATGACTTCAAGGGCGTTTATCACCAAAGAGTTGGGTTCCTCTGAAATTTGGGAAAAAACACTTCGAAACTGGTGCCAAGCAATTTAAAATTACTTTGATATCTAATTAGATTAGAAAAGTATTCGAGCAGGATTTTTTCAAAATAGTTGTGAAAAAGTACGATGATTTTTATCAGTCTGTGCTTTAACCTTATGAATGCTCTACTTTCAACCACACAGTTGGGAAAATCAGGACAATTTTAGGAAAAAATTGAAAAAACGGGCAAATCTGAACAAAATCAAGGAAAAAACATACAATAGGAAAGTGAAAGAAAATAACTGGAAATTATATGTTTTCATTGCAATGCATAAGCAGTATAAAAATCGTATCTAAGGATTAAACAAACATTTATGTTCATTTTGAAATTGTTAAAAATCCTTTTTGAACAGAAAATCTTGAAATTTTCAAAGAAAAATCGAAAGTATTTATTTGATTTAGCCAATTATTTGAATAAATCCGGGCAAAATCCAAGAAGTTTTGACCAATATCTGAGCATCCCGGCCAGATTTGACTAATCTTGAATTCTTTATTGGATTTATGGGCAAGCCTGGATATTTCAAGAGCATTCTCCTGTACGATCTTCAGTGAAAGATACACAGATACACCTAAGATGCTTAACTGAAACCATGAGTTTTTCATGATTGTGTAGCTTTTACAACATTATTTTTGGCTGTTCTATAAATTATCTAAATTCATTTGAAAAAATTTGATAATAATATTATAGTTTAAATTTGAAAAGTAAATATTCGGCCTATTCGGCCTATTCGGCCGAATACTTGGCTCAACTATTCGGTGAGCCGAATATTCGGCTTAACGGTTTTTAAGCGGTATTCGGCGCCGAATATTCGGCCAACCGAATATTCGGTACATCTCTACTTGGCACCTATGGGGCACCTATCTTGGGGCGATTATGTCGGCCATACATGTTCAGTAAACTGGCCCAAATTTGTATGGGATGACTTTTATAACATTTTTTTCATCGCGGCACCCCCTAGATTGGTGCTTTTAGGTAAAAAAGTGACTTTCTGAATGTTTCAGGTAATTTGGTAGAAGCACCAGCTGGCGCAAAAGACTCGAAATTTGTATGGAGATTGCCGGCAAAATGTATAAAAATCGACATACTGTCACTCTTTACGTTCTGAAATATGATTCCAGTATGCTAAAAATCTCAGAATTTCAGGAACTGTAGTTCAAACAATGACAAACAAGTTTGTCACACATTCAATTGCAAATAGCTCATAACAGTCAACTCGTATAGCGTCAAAATTTTTAACAAACTTGTTTGTCATTGTTTGAACAACAATTCCTGAAATTCTGAGCTTTCTAGCATACTGGAAACAAACTTTAGAACGTAAAGAGTGAAAGTATGTCGATCATTCATACATTTTGCCGAAAATCTCCAATGTCAAGTACTTTGCGCCAGCTCGTGCTTCTGCCAAATGACCTGAAACTTTCAGAAAGTCATTTCTTCACCTAAAGGCACCAGTCTAGTGGGTGCCGCGTGGAATATAAGGTTTTTTTTTTTGTTATGGGCCAGTCTAATGTTCAGTTCTTATGAAAAATTTAGTTTAAATTGTTGTGCTTCACCGGCATGATGTTTAGTGTACGGGTAGACTGAGTCAATTTGAGGTCCTTTTAGGTTTTCTCCAAACCCTGGGATCAAAAATTTTTTTTTCGGTTTCGGAACTCATGCATGGTTTCTTGCAGAATTTTTAAGTAATGTTTACATGGGTAAATTTTGCTTTATGGTTACACAAGGACGACGAGAAAATTTCAATTCTTATAATTGATGGTACAGACCTAGTTCCAGAAATCTAATTCAAAAAATGTTTTTCGTTGATACTGTATAATCTATCTTTAATCAAAAGTACAGATGAATGTAAATGGCCAACATCAGAGAAATTAATTATTTTTATTGTCACCCCATATAAAACTGCTTAATTTCCATAACTATTTTTGTTGGTTTGCAAGCGAGTTGCATGCAATGTAAAAATATCAAAAATATTTTTTTCTGATTTACTGCTAAAATTCAAGTGACAACTAGAATCGTTTTTTTTTCAAACAAATTGATGCATAATTAATTTTGAAAAAGACTCCACCATTCCACCATTCAAAAAAAAAAAAATCAGTTTTCATAAATAGGAGTTAGCTAGTACTCATTTTAAAAATAATTTCATGAAATTTTGACTTTTTTTTTTTACAAAACTAGATGCTTAAAATTTTATCTATATTTTTAGTTAAATATCGATCAAAAAAAAATTTGTTTAGTGGTTTTCAATCAGGTAAAAAAAACCTTGAAAAATTTAACTCAGTAAACGAACATCAAAAATGAGTTTTCCTAGCATTAGCAGAAATTTTCCACATTTTCAAAAAGTCCGAAACATATTTTAAAATTCTATCTTTAACAGAAAGAAAAGTTTTTTATTTTGCGAATAATCTTTTGCTTTTCTCCTCTAGAACTTAAAATAGAGAATACATATTGTGAAAAATTGTCTCAAGCATGCAGCACTGGGAGTCACTGGCCCTGAAAAAAAATTTTAAAAGCTAATGTTGAAGTTCGGCTAGTCAAGTAATTCTGTAATCATCTGATTCAAAGCAATCGAAAGATTCCTTTTAATTCAACCACGGTAAATGAAAAGTTCATATATCGGTATTTCGATAGCAACTTACTACCTTCTTCAGTGAACGTTTTCGATTGATGATGATGATCAAATTTATTCAGGCAGATTGATGATCAATCGAAAACGTTGACTGAAGAAGGTAGGTAGTTTGGAAGATATAAAAAAAAGCGCTGAGGTGCTCTAATGGAAAGGCTGAGAGGAGTCTGGTAATCCAGACGTACTGGGTTCGATTCCCGATATCGGCAAGAAAACTTTTGGATTCGAGTTCTGTCAGTTTTCTGTTAAGTTTGTAGTACTTTAATCAACGTTCAAGATGTAGTATTTTGTTTATGGATCCACTAGTCCCATTTTACTCAAGGAGTTCTCAAACTTAAGGAAAAATAAATCTTGAAATTGCGATAACTTTGGTCGAAAAGGTGACCATGGCCTCCGAGGAAATTTAAGCCAGAAAATACAAAAATTTGACATTTTCTATCTCAGAAGGTTCAGTCATTTCTGATTTTTATTACAAATTTAGTTTCTTTGAGTCATCGCAAGTGTTGCACACAATTATGAAAAACTTTTTTTTTTTTCATAAAATGTACAATATTTGAGTTTTGCTTCTCAGTGAAGCGCACTCGCGTCAAGCGAAAAACCAAATGTCTCGTATTTGGTCCGCAATGTGTTAAGATCTATTGCAAAATGTGCTTATTAAATGTCTTAATAAAAGTTGTGAACATAATATTTATGTTAATTAAAAACCATCAGTGGATGAGTATAAAAAACAAATTTTGCGTATGTTTTAAGCTAAAAGCTTTATAACTCTGCGCTTAATTGAGATATATCTGTCATCATTTTTGCCAAGTTCCTTATTTTAATAATATCTCCAACTTTGCAGAACAAATTTTGTCTCTATCTCCTCAAACAAAAAAGTAAGTGTTTTCATGCTGATCGTATTAGGCTGTGACTATTTTTTTATACTCCTACGTTATAAAGAATGGTCTGATTCGTAAATGATTTGAAACCACCTAACAGAAAAGATGAAAGACAAAAGCACAAAGAAAAATGTTCCACTTTTTGCCCTTTTGGACCACTGTGCGATGGAGTTTCATATATACACATAGATTTTACAAAGATATAAAGGAAAATCAATTCTTACTTGATTTTCTTCTGTTCATTTGAACTTTACCCCGTTAGTAGCTTTTCCAATATCTGAATCACTATTTCAAATTCAACAAAAGTCTCTTTAATAGTTTTTTCAATAGAAGAATTAAACTTATTGATCGTTAACTTGCAGCTCTGAAACATTTGTTCCCGGTTTCAAGATTGGAAATGGAAAAAACGCCTAATAAAAATATCCGTTGAACATTTTGGCTAAAAACTATGCAAATTTTTCTAAAAAACTTTAAATATGAATATAGAAAACTCATTTTATGCAAAAGCTTCGCATTGCAATATATTTTGAAATTTAAAAATTTAAATATATTTTATGTGGACAAATATCATCAAATTATAGTGTAGTTTGGGCATCGCTTGGACCTATAAATCATGGCCCATTGTATCACGAGCAAACTCAAATTGGCGGGCTGATTTTCTTGCAATAGAGAATTATTTTCATCTTTCAAAATTGAAAATGGCTTCCTAGGTTCTTTCGAAATTCTAGTTAAGTTCCTTAAGGATTTTGAGTGATAGTTTCGTCATCATAGATCAAGGGTTGGGCAATAGTATGTTCAACCTTTGATATTTGAGAGACTGAACATTGATTATGTAAAATTTTATGATTTTTGACTTTCAAGCGTTTACAATAGGGCATATAAAAATAACTGTAAATTTTGCTTAGCCTTAGTTCTCCATTGTATGTCAATTGATGAAACTGGAAATAAAAAAAATGATAACTATAACTTTGGCTGGGCCGTTCCGTTTTCTAGGCACTTAACGCCAAATTTTCCTATATTTTCAACATCAGAAACCTTGAGTAAGATGGTTTCCACCAATTTCACACATTCAGAAGACACGAAGTAAACGCTTCGTTAATAAAAAAAAGACAATGAAAGATTGCAAACACATTGTTAACATTTCGTTTGGCTTGCCACATTTCTTCTTTGAGACTGTCTATGTTCAGGGAAAATAAGCTATTTATAAAACTATTAAGCGTTTTTGAAATTATCTTCCTTTACAAGGGATATGTAGGTAGACTGAGTCGATTTGGGGTAGTTTTTGAATTTCCCAAACCCTCGGGTCTTAAAAACAAGTTAGGTTAACATGAGTAAATTTGAACTTTAATGTCCCAAGCAACCAAAAGTCACATATTTACTTGAATGAAGGCTTTGAAAGTTACATATTGGCTGACAAAGAGAATCAACTGCCGAATTGCCTTGAGTTAACTTTATGTACTCATTAATGAACTTGAAAGTTGTAAAAGTGAATAATATGTACGTTGTAAGGGACTTAAGTCACATAAAGGGCACAAAAGTGCTGGGCGGGTGCGCCAGCAGGTATGCTACAAAATCATATCTCCACTTCGAGTTTTGGTTTCATTTAGAACAACATCTAGGCGTGCTCTTGTAGTAGCGTGTTCGATTTTCACCACGAAAGTCGGGGTTCGATTCCCAAGCCGAGCAAGTTTTTTTTTCAATAAGTAATTTGATACTTGAGTGACCATTCTGATACGATACATGTAGGAAGAGTAGGAAAGAAGCAATTTAGCAGCAACTCGGCAAATCGCAATTTGTCGTGTTTGGAATCCGATGCGTGGCATCAGGGCTGCCTCCTGTAGGGGAGAATGAGGATACTTGATCCCTGGGGATACTTGATTCCTTAGCTATATCTCGAAACTGGAATGTCTTACAAAGATCAAATGTTCTAGAAAAATGTGCCAAAATGAGCAAAATAACAATGCTTGTAGTTTAAAAAATTTTAACAAAATAATTGTTTGAGTAATTGAACTTTGTTTGAAAAATTTCACAAAATGTAACTTGAAGATCTTTTTTCATCACTTTAAAATGTTCCTTACATGGGAAAATTATGAAAAAAATATTTGATCCAATGTATCAAAACCACACCTGGCAATGAACTTCATAATGCCATATTTTCAAAGCAATGGAAAATTCTCAACTTTTTTCAGAAAAACGTTTTCTAAAATGTTGATTATGGGTATAATTGATCCCCTACAGTTGGGTACAATTGATCCCCCTTCCAAACGGCATATTCTTCTTCTGAATGGATCGTTATGATTGCTGATCACGAAATTACTAATATTTATCCAAAATCTTATATTTATCAAACAATTGTCTGAAGAAAAGACCAAAAATTATTAATTTTCTTTTAATTATAAAAAATAGCGCCTTTAAGTATGCAATGTGATTAGCGTTGAGACAAAGTTATAGAATTTTCTTCTTATGTCTGCTATAAATTGTTAAATGAGAACAAACATGACCAAAATAGTAAATTAACATTCTATCTTGGGGTTTTGTTTGATTTTTATACAAGGATTAGGGCTTTCTGAATAAAAGATCAAGTCTCCTTCAATAGGGGATCAAGTCTCCCCTAACTTCAGAAAAATCGCAATATTTTTACTCCCACGAAAATGCTTCTAGTTCATCAACGGGTTTAAGTATCGTTTTAATTTTTGGAGCATAGAAACTTAAAGTTACAAGCTGTCAGAAAATGTCAAAGACGGCGAGTTGCTAAATTTTTCCAAAAAGATATGGTGAAAATAAGAAAAGGGGATCAAGTATCCCCACTCTCCCCTACTGAACATAGTAAATAATCAAGAGAAGGTGATACGAACCGATGCCAAGGGTGCAATTGAAATAGAGACATAATTTTTAACTCATTTTACGATTTTTTGGAAGCTGAATTCAAAGGCCGCTGGAAGCTGAACAGACGGTCATTAAGACTTGTTTTGGAACTTGAAAGTAATAATAAGAACATAAATTTCAAGCTGCATAAAATGTTTTTCATTTAAATGATGGGGTTGAGTAAGGTTTTTTGTACCTGTTCTATGGGACTTTTGATTGCTTGGGGTATGTATGGGAAAATTGAATATTTTGTTCTGAAAAATCAACATCATTTTTGTTTCTTCGGTGGAACCGACCCT
Source organism: Uranotaenia lowii (assembly GCF_029784155.1). Taxonomy (NCBI): domain Eukaryota; kingdom Metazoa; phylum Arthropoda; class Insecta; order Diptera; family Culicidae; genus Uranotaenia; species Uranotaenia lowii. Next base: position 23,774,862 of record NC_073692.1, read on the forward strand.
GAGAATGAGTTTTGTGCCAATCTTTGAATTCTTTTAAGGAAATTTTCCGCAGAACAACTTTGTCCAAGATCTTAACTTCGTTTCTTATCAAGCCAAAAGTTATTAACAGTTGAATAGGGGTATGTCTTTTTTCATTGAAAATTAATCAATTCAACTGACGTCATTGCTGGTGCCTAGCGAGATATTGCCTGACTGCTTGTCTAGCTGTACTTTGATAGGCTCAAGCAGTAATGTCAATCGAATTGATCGATTTTCAATGGCAAAAGACATTCCCCTATTTAACAGTTTATACCTTTTTCGCCTGATTAGTATTACAAAGTTGTTCAGCACAACATTATATTAAAAGAATTTTAAGGAAATGGCACCTAATCCATTATCAAGCTCGGTTCCACAGAAGAACCAAAAATTATGTTTATTTTTTGAAACAAAATATTCCATTTTCCTATACAAACATAAAAGTTCAATTTAACTCATGTTAACGTTATTTTAAAATTCTGCAAAAAATCATGAATGTGTTTTGAACCACATCGAAGCTTTCAGGACTCCCGAGTTCAGGGGATTCAAAAATTACCCCAAATCGACTTAGTCTAATATGTAAGGGTGTCTCAACCAGTGTTGGTAAATTTCGCCCGTCACGCTTGACCCGACTAGTTTTGTTTCATCAAACGACTGGCACTGTTCTCAATTGATGGAGCCTCACTACTCGCATGACGACTAAAGCACGACAACAATCAACATTTCTCCATCATCGACTGGCGAAGCTCCTACACATGGTCAAAATTTCTCCTGAGAGTGACTGGCAAATCCCTTCACACTTCGACCGGCTGCTGACGGCAGGTACAACTAATTGAACGACTTGCTGGCAGAGAGCAACAATAGCAATAAAAAAAACTGAAAACGAGCTTGCTGGCAGGAGCAACAATAATAATAAATGCTTTTCTTGTTCGTCTTCGGTCGTCTTCGGCTTGCTGGCAGGAGTAACAATAATAATAAATGCGTTTCTTTTTCGTCTTCAGTTCGGTCCACGACTCGTTTGAATGCGATTGGTGAATGCTTGACTATGAAATTTTTTTAGCTTCATACGACTGGGGGTTGAATGACTGGCAAACGAAGTGACTGGTCGTTAAGGAACAGTCAATTGAGTTTGACGTACCAAGAGACTCAACAGTCACAGTCATTTGACTAATGACGATGAATAATGCCAACCCTGGTCTCAACTATCAATTTGTCATGTTATAAGTCAGTAATGATTCCTTGATGATTTAAGAAGGAAGCGTGAAATTGTCTCATTAAACTTGTGAAATATCTTATTGAAAACCCCAAAAGCAGCTCTTTCAGGAAGCAATTCCATTACGAGCAAATTCAACGAACCGGAAATTGTTATTAAATAAAAATAATATAAAAGTACGCGCATTTATAACATAATCATAAAACATAACCCCGTCGATTTGAATTAAATGTTACTACCGAGCCAACCCTTTTCTGATACTTGGAAACATCACGTGTTGAAGTTCTCTCTATGTACTATCTAGAAACTTCAGGAAGAACGTTCGAAAGGCGTTTAAAAATTGCAAAAATTATCATGCTTCCCACCATCTCAGACACAATTTCTTGGCAAAACAAGAGCTAAGACCTACTCATTACACCTCACGCAAAGTTAATCGCGACGACAATTACAGGAGCACGCAACCCCACCCGATAGCATAATTGAGATTACAATCAAACGCAACCACCTGAAATGGATCTGCGCGAGTCTTTCACGCTTTCAGTCATTGGCAACAGGAAGTTGGCCGGAAAACAACAGTAGGTAGTGGTAGCAATTGCAAATAAGTAAGGCGTTTCCACTATCATTGAATGGAACCCTATCGGGGTGCCAGTGAAAAAGTTCTCGCGATCTTCTTGGTTTGGAATTTTGATCGTTTGCTAGACTCCACCCTCTCTACCGGTCTAGAAAGAAGAGTTTCCCAGGTGTAAGCTAGGTCTCGTGGGAATGTCTGCCTCCTCCTAAGTAACACTCATTTCAGTGCAAACCGCCCTCCCTCAACTCAACATGATTGGAGGTCATGAGCATTGCTGGGGTGTGCTCTCTCTTGAAGTTCTGAAGACAGCGCAACTTAACTCTGCACTAGCTAGATTTGGTGAGAAGGGGCTTTCCCCACCATCTCGTACGTACAACATAGTTCAGAGCAGAGCCCATCATCATCATCATCATGATCAGCCGACTCCGTGCAAAACTAGTAATTATCTGACTCGGCAGAAAATGATTCGGACGAAAAAAGAGAAACAAACTGGTTAGGCACTCTATAGGTGATGGTGTGGATCCGAAGAAGATCGCGGCACCTCCTAATTAATAGTAATTCCAGGGAAAAAAGACCCCGCTGGATAGATGGATGGATGGATAGGTGCCTGATATTGTAGGAGCGAACAGAACGGTGAAGCCAGCACAATGGCGACCGTGACGGATCCCGTTTTCCCCATTTCTTCTTCCATCATCTTTCAGTTGGTCCGTGAAGAAGGGATCGAAATAAATTTGATCCAAATTGATGGATCCAGATCATCAGTTTTATTTTTGGATATCGAAACGAAATGAAACTTTTATGGAGAACGTTTGTCTGTCTTGTGGAGGGGCAAAAGAGGTTGGCGGACAGCTGGACAGGAGAATCAAACTAGAATAAATCATTTGGATTTGGATCAAATTTATTGCTGATCACCGACTGGTAGGAATATGATTGGCAGCATAATGGTGGCTATCGAAATTCCTAAGAAAATGGGAATCGGATCGCGAGGTTTGTTCTTCCACGGAAGGCTCAAAATTGGACAATCTCTACTGACATGCAAAAGAAATGTTTCGTTTGAAAATATGTGATTGTACTTTGCATGCTTAACATAATTATAGTTATGAGTTTAAAAGATTTCATCGAATCGAAAATATAAAAACACTAGCAGAACTGTGTGCTTTGCTATACCTTCCAAAAATTTACAAAGTTTTGGAAAACCAAATTAAATTTTGATTTTGTGTACATAATTTTTTATCAAGTATTAACCAAGATGCAACCTCTTTAAAATGAGTGCTACGAATTTTTTTTTTTTGTTTTAAATTTCTCGATGCATACACAAAAACTCCATCACGTTTTCTTACTGAAAGAAAGGTGAGATCCTAAATTATCATAGAAATATTTTCCGTATGCAAATATGCTCTCACATAAAATATGGTTCCTTATGCTTGATAAATTCCCGTGTTATTATATAAACCTCGAATGGGAGCCCCCTTCGAGTTCATCCCTTGAAAAAAGAAGGGTTTCCGAACAATCATAGAAGCATTTCTCGTAGCGCAAACACTTCTTTGGTCAATTTGCTTACACTTTCTTGGTTAGTTTTTTAACTATACAACAAAAATATGTTCTTTAGTTCTTGGGCTACGCAACAAATATTTTAATGGAATCTTCCAATTGTAAGGCGGGTTGGGCCTCTAATAAAATTTGATTTCATTTTTGCCCTGAGTGAGTCGAGATATGACAAAAAAGCCCCCTTCATCTTGTTACTTCTTCCCACTGGAAAAGAGAAGAAGTGTTTTGAATAATCATAAAAACATCTCTCGCACTCAAATACATTCTCATGCCAAAATTGTGTCCATTTGCTTGATTAGTTCTAGAGTTCCCCTTTATATGTTCCGATTAAATAAGAGGGAGAAAGCTCCAACTAATCATGAACACACTCTTCCCACTCAAATACCCTTCTATTCCTTATTTGGATTCATTTGACTATAGTGTTCAAGTCACCCAAAACAAATATATAAAAGCCTCTCCTCGCATCTTATCCTCCGACTGAAAAATTGGAGGAGCCTTCAACGTATTCACATACTTTCCCATACCAAATTCGGTTTGATTTGCTTGATAAATTATTCGAGTTTTTCAATAAATGTATAATAGACCTCTTTCTTCCTTCCTGTTTTTTCATTGGAATGAATGTACCAAATAATTTTAGAAACATTTTTGGTATCCCAATTTTCTCCGGTCAAATTTGGTTCCATTTTCCTTTTAGTTCTCCAATTTAAAAAAAAAAAGTTGTACGGGAGACCCTCTTGGTACTTTGTATCTCCCCTTTAGAAGGAGAAAGGGGTGCTTGATCACCTGAAAACATTTTACGTAACAACCTAAATATCCCTCCATGTCAAATTTGGTTCCAAAAACTTGAAAAGTGTTCGAGGTACGCAAAAAAATGTAGGGGAGAGTGGGGTATCGTGGGAAACGTAAGCCACTTTTAATATATCAGATGTGTGTTGAGATAAAAATCTCTAACCAACTGTCATCATCGTCGCTTTGCGTGAGCATATATTTCTATATGTTGTTGACTTGAATACGCATCATATGCTTCTTTTATTTTTCAAGCTTAAAAAAGTTTGAAAAATTTACTTACATAATTAAAAAACACCGCTGATTTCATCGATGGGGAACCTAAAGTGCATAACAAAAATATGCTCATACGCTTATTGTGCAGATCCGATTTATACACTATCGGCCGAACGGGAGACACACGTCTTTACTCACTGAATGTTATCCGTTGACTGACTGCCGCTCAGGACACGACAGCTCATTCATCGTGTGTGTGCTTGTGTATCGTAAGGACGATGGAGGGAGAAGGCCGACTCGGAATGGCCTATCAGCCGAGAGAGTGTAGTGCTCGCAATCATCGGCTACACATCTCCCCCCTACACAAAAATCGAAAAAACAGAAACAAAAATGTTTTGGTTGCAAAATTTCCTACTAAGATTATGCAAGAACACGGATATTTGATGACCTTCCTTCGACCAACGATTTTTGGAAATCGGAGTCAATTACTCGGAGATGCCTCAAAACTTACTGTGGCATTGGACATCTCACTCCAAACACAAGGAACAATATCCATTTCAACTCAGTGAATTCCACGTGTGAATCCTTTGGATCACAAATCATGTTCGTCAATCCTATCCAAAAGTGGAGGTTTCTCAAGCCAAACTGTTGGTCCTCCCGATCCAACGTAAACCCATAAAGTGAACTTTCAGAACACTCTTCGTGTTGGTCCTCTCAATCCAACGAAAATTCATAAAGTGAACCTTCAGAACACTCTTCATGTTGGTCCTCCTGATTCAACGTATATTCATGAAGTGAACCTTCACAACACTCTTTTTGATGGTCATCCCAATCCAACGAAAATTCATGAAGTGAACCTTCAGAACACTCTTCTTGTTGGTCCTCCCGATCCAACGTAAACTCATAAAGTGAACCTTTAAAACACTCTTCATGTTGGTCCTCCTGATCCAACGAAAATGCATGAAGTGAACCTTCAGAACACTCTTCTTGTTGGTCCTCCCGATCCAACTTAAATTCATAAAGTGAACCTTCAGAACACTCATCTTGTTGGTCCTTCCGATCCAACGAAAATTCATGAAGTGAACCTTCAAAACACTCTTCATGTTGGTCCTCCCGATCCAACTTAAATTCATAAAGTGAACCTTCAGAACACTCATCTTGTTGGTCCTCCCGATCCAACGAATATTTATTAAGTGAACCTTCGGAACACTCTTCATGTTGGTCCTCCCGATCCAACGAAAATTCATTAAGTGAACCTTCAGAACACTCTTCGTGTTGGTCCTCCCGATCCAACGAAAATTCATTAAGTGAACTTTCAGAACACTCTTCGTGTTGGTCCTCCCGATCCAACTTAAATTCATAAAGTGAACCTTCAGAACACCCTTCTTGTTGGTCCTCCCGATCCAACGAATATTCATTAATTGAACCTTTTCTCATTCAAGTCAATTTTAAAATAAACCTTATTAAATAATGTGATGATTACTTATTAAATATTATTTTATTTATAAATAGTTTTATTTTGAATTTCGTGAGTTATGACTTGCTTTGTGGACCTGGATTTTATCGATAATCCTACTTAACATTCAAACCATACTTCAATTTTTTAACACTCATTATTTTGTTCACGACTGTCAGCCTAATTGAACTTTTTTTTCTTATTTTAATGAAGTAAATGCCCAGCTGTCTCACTCACACTCATTCGCAACACTGACAAAATTGATGGTTTGTCTACTCCTGAGTTTTAGAGGGCAGCACTGGCTTAAACCCAAGCCACTGCCGTAACTTCGTTAAAAAACAACATGGTCAACCGCTTGTTTGGGAGAAAAAAAAATTTCTAGCGTTCCTGCGGACTGCCAAAGTATGTGCGCACTAGGCATATATTCCTATTTCGCTATTTCTTACTCATTGCTAACATTTGAAAAAATGGCGGCTTGTAAAAGGAGCCGCTGACAAGCATGCACTATGATGATTCACCAACAGTTGAACCACAACTGCAGCCAAGCCAATAACTCATCCAAAGCCTCAAAACATTCTTAAGGCAATGGTTGGACGGACAATAAGGGGCCGTTCACATACCACGTGGACAACTTAGGGGGGGAGGGGGGTATGGAAATGTCCACGCTTGTCCACGGAGAGGGGGGTAGGGGTTTGGGTCATGTCCACGTGGACATACTTACTTTCATAATATTTTCTATTTAAAGGTGAATAAATATTAAGATGTTTAAACCAAAATCTTAAAATGGCATACCTTTCCAGTTTAACTTTGCACAATAAGTAGCTACTTGAAAGCAAGTGGTAAATATGATAAATAAGAAATTTAAAATTTTTATTTTTTTAAATCGGGAAATTCTTATTCGGTTTTACAAAATCAGCCATTTCTATAACAAAAAGGCAAAAAGGGGTGTTTTCTAACTGTCAAATTATAGGTATTTAAAATAAAAACTTTTTCGAATTTGTCCACGTGGACATCCGGGGAGGGGGTAGGGGTTTGCCAAATGTCCACGCTTGTCTACGGAGGGGGAGGAGGGGGTCAAAAATCATATTTTTCTGTCCACGTGGTATCTGAACGGCCCCTAACACTCCGGACAATAAAGTACTTAAAGAAATTAATGCTCTCCATTTACTCGAGAAAAAAACAAAATCTGACCACCAATTCAAAAATTATCAACAAACTATTCTCAATTTCTTCTTCCACATATTTTTTAAAACAAATAAACTCACCGATAAATTGCAGTTCCAGCTACACTTCTAGGCACCACACTCACAACCACTTAACAAACTCGCGAAAAATAAACGTGAGCCTCCCGTTCAGCCCAAAAAATCTCCTGGCAGGATACGCCATTGTGCAGATCCGATTTATACACTATCGGCCGAACGGGAGACACACGTCTTTACTCACTGAATGTTATCCGTTGACTGACTGCCGCTCAGGACACGACAGCTCATTCATCGTGTGTGTGCTTGTGTATCGTAAGGACGATGGAGGGAGAAGGCCGACTCGGAATGGCCTATCAGCCGAGAGAGTGTAGTGCTCGCAATCATCGGCTACACACTTATGATCTTAGTTTTTTCATGACCTTTCACGTGGAAAAGGAATTTTTGATGAAACATCCATAAGTCACACAAATGCAACCAATTTGCAAATCATAGCTTGTGGGGAATCGTGGGCCACACATCTTGAACCACCTATATTTTTATGTTTTTATACACATCCAGAACTTACAGTACAGTCTGTACAGTTTTCTCATGCCAAATGAAGAGTTATGAAAAATATTTTGTCCATCCTTTATAAGAAATTTTGCCAAAACGTTCGCGAGCCAGGTTTTGGAATCTATTCGATCATACACAGCTCTCTTTTTTATTTCATCATCTGAAATTGCTTCAAAATAACGAAATGAATTAGGAAATCACAGTTTTAGGTCAACTCATAAATTTTGCATGTTATTTGGTCAATTTGGATTTGGTGGCCCATGATCCCCCACCATTTTTCAAAATCCAAAAAATATTGTTTTTTTTTCAAACAGTCAGAATTTGGGGAAAATAACTTATTCAAAATTAAAAAAAAAAACTTTATAATACGTTGAAAATGTAGAAAACCATACCATTTTTTATTTTTATTTTATCTTTTATATTAAAGAAGTTATGGAACAACGAAAAAAAGTGGCCCATGATTCCCCACTCTCCCATACAAAAATGCCACTCCCCCATTCCTATACCCACAGTGTCAAGAGGGGGCAGGGGGTCTCTTATAGTCATAGAAACATTTTTCTTATTCAAAAACTCTCCCATACCAAATAGGGTTCCATTTGCTTTATTGGTTTTCAAGTTGTACCACAATTTTTATGGGAGGCCCTCTTCCGTTCCTATCTTTCCACTTAAAGGTAGCGAAGGGTTCCAAATAATCAAAGAAACATTTTACGTACATAATCATCTCTCCTTGCCAAATTTGATTCAATTTACTTGATTAGTGTTCAAGTTACACAAAAAATATATGGGAGCCCTCTACCCCTTTTTTCACCACTGGAAGGAGGCAGGAATATCAAACCATTGTAGAAATATTCATCATACCCGAATACCCTTCCATGCCAAATTTGGTTCGAATTTGGCTTGGGGGACTGATTTTCACCTATGGTTTACCCAACAATGCACGAATTAAATAAAAATTACAACAAATTATGTTTGTAACTGTACTATTATTCATGTTTAAGTACTTTTACGTTAAAATTTGTCAAATTAAATTGTAAATTGAAACTTTATACAATTGGTCTTTAACCTAAAAGGTGGGCTTAATTCGCTTTCATCGCTGATTAAAATCTTCGAATTTGTTTAAGAGTTTGGTAGATCAAACATAGATGATTTGAGAATAAAATAAGTTTTTTTAGGAGAGCCTTCCATTTCTTAGAAAACTTTCATTATACTCTCAATCAAGCCCAATCTTTGGAAACTCTAAGATTTTAACCTTCGATGAAAATAAATCAAATTTTCCAAAAAAAAACAGGGTAAGAGATAATAATTTATCGGATCAAATTTACTTCATGCAAACTTGAACCAAATAAATGAAATCAGTTTAAAAATTGGCTTTGTAAAACTCTAATATTGACTCATTACGGACCAAATATATTCGAGATATAAATTTTTTTCGTTAGCCGCTAGTATTGAAATATTTTGAATCTAATAATGAAACCTCATCCTACAAAATTTTACATAACACTTCGTTTTCCTCAAATATATGAAGTAAATCAGCTGAATTTTGTCTATTGGTTTCTGAAACATAAAATGCCGAATTTTAGTGTCTGACGGCTTAGATTTTTATAATAAAAATATTTCTTTAATTCAAATACCCTCTCATGTCTAACTGATGCCATTTGTTTGATCAGTTCTCGACAAATGTAAAAAGTTGTATGAGAGCCTCCACCCAAGGTTCCCAAATTTGTAAATTCACTGAATTTTGAGCCAATTTTCATCCCAAAATCTGTGTCACAGAACACAGAATTTTGGGAATATTCACAGATTTCACAGACTTTTTTGTACGTTTTTCCAAAATTTTAATTTTTGAAGTAAATATAAATTTTAGATTTCTTAGTTTAGATAGGAAGAATATGATAAGATAAGTAAGGTTGATTGATTTTGCTCAAGTAAAATGTTAAAAAGAACCAATTTTTCATGAAAATTCAATTAAACTTAAGGAAAAAGCGTAGAAAACCATCACAGAATTTTTAGGTAAAATCACAGAAACTCAGAATTTTTCTTTGCCAAAACACAGAATTTTTTTCGGCAACCTTGCATTTCTCCTTTGACAGAATTTTACAAAAAAAATAGAGTGATCATTATTACAACAATACAATAATTATCTAATTAAATGATAAAAAAATGAGAAGAATCTTTCAATACAATATTTTATCTCATTTCTGTAAAACTTGTTTTCCAAATCAATAAATAATCTTATAATGTCAAAACGCTTAAATTTATCAATTTTTATTAAAAACTAGATGACCCGGTGTGCTTTGCTATACCATCTTAAATTGATGGAAATTTAACAAAAGAGATATATTCTTGTATTTCTAAATAAAATTTACTGTTTTCAAAACCTGTCCTAAAATTTGTTTTCCAATCATTATTTTGTATCTTAAATTAAGACTCTGTAATTTTTATTAAAAAGTTCTGTTACAATAAATGTTTTACTCGTAAAAAATTCCTCTCCCGAGACAAATTTTGATCCATTTTTTTGATCACGTTCCAAGTCATTTGAAAATAAAATTATGAAGGTCCCCCTGTTTAAAAATAAATTTCTCGATTTATAAAAAAAAGTATGGGTTCACCCCTCTACTTTTTCAAGCTCCGCACTGAAGAGAAAGGTAGAAAGTTTAAAATTCTTATGTCCATATACTTTCCTATGACTAATTTGACCTCTATGTTTTAACTGGGATGATAGAGAGGTCTCAATCCACCATAAATTAGTTTTTCGATACCAAATATTCTCCCATGCCAAATTCAGCTCCATTTAGTCGATTATTTCACCAGTCATGCAAAAACTTGTATGAGAGCCCCCTCTGCATTTATTTTTCTCTATGGAAAGAGCTTAAATTTGATTACCCTCGCTTAATCGGATCCCAAGCCAATTTTTTTCCAACTGCTCGAATAGTTAACGAATTTTGCAATAAAAATTGTATGGAAGCTCCTCTCCTCATTTCAATCTTCCACTGGAAAAGGGAGTTTAACACGAACACAAACATACACAGGATCTCAATGAAACTTGATGTTTCCTCGAAAAGATTCCTTTTTTCTTAACTATATAAGCCTACATCTTTCGAGGATATGATGGCTAGCATCTTACAAATGCTTAAACCTCCAACCTTTAGAAAGTGTACTATGTATGCCGTGACCGGGATTCGATCTCATTCCCGCTGGCTTAGGAGACTTGAAGGCTATCCTTTACGCAATGGGCTGCGGCTTAAGTTGTCTCTGCGGCGGAGTTGTCTTTAATAATCATTGAAACAGTGCTCGAATCCAGATACCCTCACATGCCAAATCTAGATCCATTTGCTTTACAAATTTTCGAGTTATGTAAAAAAAATAAAGAGAGCCCCCTTTCTGTTTCCCCTATGGAAAAAGGAGAGGTACCAAATATTCATAGAAATATTTCTCGTGGCCAAATCCCCTCCCATGCCAAATTTTGTACCATTTGCTTGGATGGTTCTCAAGTTATGCAAATATATCGTTTTAGCTTTGGAGACCCCCTCCCCCTTCTAGTAAAATTAAAATTTTTATTTTGTATGTACGTTAGAGTGCCCCAAATGACCCGACTTTTCAAAAAGATATACGCTGCAGGCTAAAATTGATCCTTGGCCTAGTACAAGATCTCATGCCAAATTTGGGCGAGATCGGATCCCGGGAAGGGGTCGCTCAACGAGCCTAAAGTTTGTATGAGATTTTGAGACATTTTGTTCGGGAGAAACATGAAAAACCAGTTTTTTATCAACAACTTTGGTTCCCGTCGGTCGATTTCTTTCAAAAACGGTTTTTCTTAAAACCCAAACTATCAAAAATATTTCATTCGAAGACTGCATTTCGATAAGAGTGAAGATGAAAAGTTATGAGGCTACAAAAATGAGCTAACTTTTTTAACGGTGGTATTCAGCACTGTTAATGAGGCGTCAATATGATCGACCGCCTCAACTCATTAACATTGATGAATACCATCCTTAAAAAAGTTAGCCCATTTTTGCAGCCTAATAACTTTCTTATCTTAACTCTTATTGAAATGCAGTCTTCGAATGAAATATTTGTCATAGTTTAGGATTAAAGATAAATTGTTTCCAAAAGTAATCGGCCTTGGGGGACCAAAACTTTTCATGAAAAACAAGGATTTTCATGTTTCTCCCGAACAAAATGTCTCAAAATCTCATACAAACTTCAGGCTCGTTGAGCGACCCCTTCCTGTGATCCGATCTGGCTCAAATTTGACATGATATCTTGTAATAGGACTAGGATCAATTTCAGCCTGCAGCGCATAACATTTTACAGGATTTGAATTTTCCATACAAATTCGGGGCAGTCTAATGTACGTACCTAAAAATTTTAAAATTTAAAAAATCATGTACTCGTAATCGAAAAAAGAAAAGTTAAACATACCGGTTTCATCATAAAATTAATCCCAGAAACTGTTTTTTAAGTACCTCGGTAGGTAAAACTTGAGTCGCAGTTCTCTGATTGCGTTTTAAAATACCTCTTCAGCTCGCTCTGTACGGAGGCTTAATCGATGTCCACAATACCATAATTGGAAAGTGGCAATCGGCCATCGGAGTTGTAGATATTTTTACGACCGGCAGCACACAGGAAGCCTCCGAAACACGTTAACAACCGCTACACATCGATAAAGGATTTAGCAAAGTATTATGGATGGAGAAGAAAAAAAAGTTTGCTAGCAGCCAGCACTTATCTTGCTGAAGGAGGAGGAGGTTGAAAGCTTCAGTGCCAAAACTACGGCCAAGAAGAGGCAAAAATTATCCGGGACAACGACCACTGCGCTGCCCGGTTAATATTGATAAATTGGCAAGATAAGCTCTCGGTGATATCGACTTCTCTTGGACTTCTTCGAGTTTTTTCCACTTTTTTTTTAAGAAATTAAACTACCAAGCAAGCAAGCAAACATTCAGCAAGGCTCGCGGAAGCTCCTTGGGACTATCAGAAAAACGTAAGAAATCTTAACTAAGACTAAGACTTCTTTTTTTTCCTGCCGAACGCTTTTTTTTTTTTTTGCCGAACGCATTTGCATATTAATGAAGCTTGTGGCTGAAGCTGAAATGCAACGGGAAGCGCGAGGCTGCCGATCTTCACTTCGAGGAGACCTAACCTGCTGAAAGAAGGAAACTCAATTAAAGTTTGTTTTCTTCCGTGTGCTTTCTTGCTTGAGCGAGTGTGTCACATCGGGAGGGCGGAGACGTTTTGCAAGTGCAGTTAATTGGGGTTTTTTGTTTTTCGTTTTCGTGTTTCATGCCGGGGTGGTATTGGAACTTGCCAAAAAACGAACGAACTTTCAAAAGACACCAAAATTATCGAACGAAATGCGGTGACTTCAAAACACAACGGTTATTTTTCTTTTCCTCTTCTTGAGAAAAGGTTAAGAAGAAACGAGTCAGGGTTACTTTTTCTTCTGACTTTAAAAATGCAAACAAAAGTTAAATACACGGAAACCCTGTCAAGAGAGTAGCAGGCAGCAACTTTCGTGTGACCAGAGCACTTTGGCTGGCGGAAGTCTTAAAGATGGAATTTTAAAGTGTTTCTGGACCCTGCGCGGTGGCGTGCAAAACGGACAATCCAGCTGAAAATTGGTAGCTGTATCGGGGTGTTATGTTCCTCTGGGTTCTTAGGGAAAGCAAGAAAGTTTCGCTGAATAATATTAACATGATGATGCCCTCGAGATTTCTCTCCCTGCGTGTTCGGGTTGCAAAATTTAATGGCTCTTCCAGCTGCCTTCGGACGGTAATTAGGTTGCTTAAAATTAATAAATACCTGCGTCGGTTGAGCTTATCGTTAAACACCGAAGCAAGTTGATTGCTATCCAGGGGTTTGGAAAATGATACAAAAAAACAGTAAACTGGAACGACCCTCAACGCCATTCGTAGGCTTTAATTTGAGACCATTCGATCGACAGGATGGGCTTAAAATTGCAACCAACATGATGTAGGGCAGCAAGAAAAAAAGTCCCGCCTGCCTTGTAGGTCTGTTCAAACACCTCCACCTTTGCAGAAAGACTTTAAATAAACCTGCAGAAAAAGTCTACCGAACCACCTATTACGCTAATTTCGTATCGCTGATGCACTTGCCACCATAATGGACCGATGACGATGGTTCTTGTGCAGTGCATTTGCGTTGAAGGAAGAACCTAGGCTGGAAAAAAAAACAAAAAAAAATCATCCCTCGGAGCGATAAACTAACTGACTCACGGCTGCCTTCATGGGTTCTGGATGTCTGTCCGTCGTTCAAAACTCCATCGGAGTGAACCGTGTTACGCTTCGGAAGAGTTCAGGGTTCTGCTGCAGCGAAAGGCTTCTCGTCTTTTATTTTCATCGTCGTTGTTCTCATCATCTACCTTTAGAAGCAAACATGAACGCCTGAAGCTAAGAGTTACAGTGAATTCCTTTTTTTTTTGTTTAGGACTGATTCAACAGCATGAACTAATTTTTCGAGTTGGGCTCAGTACAAAACAAATGGAAATAGAGATAAGAATGACTCTTCTATTGGCTGCACAAGCTGTAAAAACTGATTTTAAAATAAAATAATACACAATTTCACGAAGGATCACAAAAATTCTAACTGTGTGAAGTCTTTTTAAGATAACGACATTCTTTGTGTATGGTCCATAGTATAGGGTAACGGACTTGTTTTGGACCGGGTACATATTTTTGACCACCTTTCAGCTTTTTTCCAATAAATCATTTTAATCTTCAGAATTTTGAAAAAGTTTAGTTAAAGCGACTTCTTATGATTCTAATCATACTTCACATTGTATTTAAATAAGAGGATAAGGGAGAGAAAATTGAAAATAAAGTTTTAAATTTTCACAGTTGAGCCGAATCAAACCCATTTCAGGAGGACGTGCTATTATGGGAGTCAACTTTCAAAAAGTTTTCTGCATAGCTTTGATGAATTTAACAACTACAAACACGTTCATAGCTATGAAAAATAAACTTGAAAACTAGTTTGCTAGCTCGAAGAACCAAAAAACTTGTTTTGATAGCAATTCGACCAATGTCGAAAATAGGTCCTACTTAATTCCTTACGAACTTATTTTGGACCACTCAACATAACCTGGGTATTACACCAGCTGTTAAATGTTCATGTACGTAATAAGACGTTGTACGACGATATGAAAAGAATTTTGCACAGTGTTTCAAACGGATACTAGAAATAAAAATTGGAATTTTGGCATTTTTTTTTTTGTTTAACCAACTTTCTAAAGCCAAAACCTGCCTTTAGACGAGGTTCACTTCAATCGGCATAAAACCAAACCAATCCTTGTTTTAACTTACTTTTTGTGCTTTAAACCACGATAAACTAACAGGGTAAGCTGTTCCTGTCGATGACGGTTTTGTTTTTTTTTTGGCTGGAAAATTTTGAAGACTCTTAACATAAATTTAAAAGTTTAATTTGTGCATGAAAGTTATGAAATGTGACAAGAAACATTTCAAATTTGATTAACTATCAAGAAATTATCGGACAACCGGACAACCGTTCTTCTTGATTGCTGTCGGCCGTTTACGCTAAGAGGAGGAGAGACGTTCGGAGTTAACGGTTTATGTTCTCTGGGAAATATTGAAGCTAACTATTTTCGTTATTTTCTAATATAATATGTAGAAAATTTAGTTCAATTTGAAAAATATTGACATATATTCGTACCTCATTGAAAATTTGCATAAAAGTTCCGTCATCTTGAGTTTTGTTCGATCATCTTTTCAAATTCTTGTCGTTAATTCACTTAGTTGAAAACATTGAACTGCAAATATAATTTCAATCACAATCACAGTTGTTTTTTTTTGGCATTTTTTCGGTAGTCTTTTTTTTCACTATAAGGATCAGGGAAAAAGAGGATTTTTTTTGAATTTTTATGTTTTGAACTCACAGGAAATAATCACTCAAATATGTGTTCAATTTTTGAGAAACAACGAATAAATTCTTTTTCTACAATTTTGATGAACTGGAAACAATGCCTCGTATATTAAATAGTAATGTTTAAGTGAAATACGTTGCTTTCTTTTTTTATTTGGAATCCTATAAAAGTTGATTTTTTCTTTATTAAATATAACAATTAAAAGAAGAAATCTAAACAAACTCATTTTCAGTTAAGCGCAAGGCTGGAAAATTTCAGTCAATTTCGTTCCTCCTCACCAACGTCTAGCTTCAATGTCAGACAGTCAGCAATGTCAATATTGAATGACATTTTTGCACTTGACTCGCATCACACATACGGTCCCCTTTCTATTTCTTTTTCTGGGTATGTTAGGAGGGATTTTACGTTATAAGTTGCGCAACGGTTAAAAAAAAGTAGTTGTGGGCTGTAAGAAGAAAAATGTCATAGCATGCATAATGTCGTTCATCCAACTAAGCTTATGTCGCTGACCAAAAATCAATATCGCATGACATAGACATGCTAAGTAGTATTAAAGTCAGCTGATGTCGTCTGACACTGATAATTTGCAGCTCTGGTTAAGAATTTAAGGTTACCTTCCAGAAAAATATCATTTTCTGTGTAATTTTACAAAAATTGATAAATTTAAGGTATTTTTCTAGAAATAAGTGATGTTGAAATTACTTGATTTTTTTTTTGTTTTTTAAAGTTGACCAACGAAAATGCATTCGAAAGAAGGAAATCATTGAATTTAACACGCGTTTGTAATTTTTCAATCCAAACTGTAATGACGCTTAATGTTAGATTCAGATAGGGAATAATGTTAGGGAAAAAGATATGAACTAATATCATCTTATTTTATCAAACTAAAAGTAAAACGGTAGAAGAATAGGCTTCATTTTGATCACACTAGTCAAAAGTGTCTTCCGATTATATTCTTTAATCCAAATCTCCAAACAAAAATTGATTTGCTAGGATGCAGAGGATTCCGAAAGGACAAGAATGACCTTTCATTCCTTTATACCTTTTCCAATCAATCCAATGCAAAGTTGATGAAAGTTAGTTCAGGAATGAATTAACGTGAACAAACCAAACTTGACTGCAAGAATAACAAAGGAAAAGATTAACTGAATTATTCGCATAGTTGCATATCAATCGCAATCGTAAATATAACACAATTTAGAAAACAAAAAAAAAATAGTTTTAGGGTGGTTCAAAATAGTTCCAGAGGGTGGTCCAAAATACCGACCAGAGTAAAGATCGAAGACGAAGTTTTTAGGCTCAAATCATGTTATATTGCAACAATCGACGATATGTTCCGATAGAAGAAGCCTTGATCTTCGTAATGAACGAATAAAGCAGTCAAAAATTGTAACATGCACTTTTTTATTCCAAAAAAATAGCATAGCCACTTCCCAAAGTGGTCCAAAACAGATCCGTTAAGCTATGTGCCGAAAATTGAGCAATCGTTCATATTTTGAATAACCCTTAATAAGCAATACACATAACATACGTGTTTGGTATGGATTTCTTGAATGTTGGCTGCCGACCCAGAGAAAATGAAATCGTATCAGAAATGATAACTTAAGTCGTTTACAATGGTGCTGCAAATCGCAATTCCAAATGCATAGTGCAAAGATCGTATAAGATGTCGTATAAAGTCATTGTAACACGTTCGACGCCATGGGACTCATATATATGGGAGGCCCTGTCTCATCAAAAACTTGTGACGCTGTCTAACTCAAGTTTGATAAGCCGCTCAGTTCAGTCATTAGTTGCAAAGCTGGGAGCTCTCCATCTTTATTTTGTCGCTCCGAGAATTTTTTAGTAAAACAACCAAAATGAACGTGGCGACTAACGTGTTAAATCGGTTATGATAAAAAGTCCGCCATGTTTGTAAATCTGGAAATGATTTTGCCCCCGCACAGGCTTCAAATAAGAAAACCATCGTTATGTTCTTTCTGCTTCCAGCAGTGCATCCAGAAGGCTAAAACTCAAGGGTTTGCAATAGAGAGAGAATTTTTTGCATTTGGAATGGGAATGATTAAAACTAAACAACTGCCTCACAAATTGCAACAATTTGCAACAATTCGCACATTTTTTCTCTCTCTGGGCACTGGTTTCTCTCATTTTAACTCAAACCTTCTGATTTTCCCTCACGAATTGCCACAAATTATCACAATTTCAATCATCGGCTGCACAACTCGTGTGATCATTGACGTATCTGCCCCCTTTATCTAGGTCCCCCGCCAAAACTCTGATGGGAATTGAATAATAAAGGGTGATAAGGTCAAAATTTGGTTAACATCAACTTAACGTATTTCTTTCAATTTTGCATTTAAAAACCTGAACACCCCTCATTTTGAAGGTGTGTAGAATATTGCTCCTATTTTGATTTTGAAATTCACTCTTCAGTTGTCAAAATGCCGTCCAAGGAAGAAGAGCAGCGTATCAAAATTTTGCTCGCGCATCGCGAAAATCCGAGCTGCTCGCACGCAAAGCTGGCAAAATCGCTAAAATTTGCCAAATCAACCGTTACAAATGTAATTTAAGTATTTGCGGAACGTTTGTCGACAGCCAGGAAGTCTGGATCGGGGGAAAATCGAAAACCGGAAGCCGCCTGAGACGACAAAGAGAGTTGCCGGTAGTTTCAAGCGAAACCTTAAACTCTCTCTCCAAGATGCCGCAAATAAGCTGGGTGTATCGTCTACAACCGTGCATCGAGCCAAAAAACGAGCCGGACTATCGACTTACAAGAAGGTAGTGACTCCAAATCGCGATGATAAACAAAATACGACAGCCAAAGCGCGATCCCGGAGGCTGTACACGACGATGCTGACGAAGTTTGACTGCGTGGTAATGGACGACGAAACCTAAGTCAAAGCCGACTACAAGCAGTTTCCGGGACAGGAGTTTAAACGCCAAAAGGAAGGGGAAAGGTAGCAGATATCTTCAAGCACATGAAACTGTCAAAGTTCGCGAAGAAATATCTGGTTTGGCAAGCCATCTGTACCTGTGGATTGAAAAGCAGCATTTTCATAGCTTCCGGGACTGTCAACCAAGAAATTTACGTGGAAGAGTGTTTGAATAAACGTCTGCTGCCTTTCCTGAAGAAACACGGTTGTTTCGTACTGTTTAGGCCGGATTTGGCATCTTGCCATCACGGTCAAAAGGCCATGGAGTGGTACGCCACCAACAACGTGCAGGAGGTTCCCAAGGACAAGAACCCTCCCAACACGCCAGAGCTCCGCCCAATTGAGAAATACTGGGCTATTGTCAAGCGGAACCTAAAGAAGACCAAAAAAACTGCTAAGGACTGGCAGCAGTTCAAGGCAAACTGGCTTTCTGCGGCGAGGAAGGTGGACAAGGTGGCTGTACAAAATCTGATGACAGGGGTTAAGCGTAAGGCCCTGCAATTCGGTTTTGGAAAAGCGGAAGCCTAACTGAATATTTTTGCTGAATTTTATACTAATTAAACTTGAAAAAGAAATTTAATTTGATCGTTTAAATAAACGATTTCACCGCTTTATACGCGTTTTCCCTTGACCAAATTTTGACCGTATCACCCTTTACCTAATGACCATTGAGGGATCTGGTGAATATTGTCGCTGGCCACGATTTGAAGGCTTAAAGAAGAAATTTAATTTATGTTTGTATATTGCCTCCACTTTGATTGGTAAATGCTGTTTTTTCAACTTTCATTCGAACTTTCTATAACGTACATGGAACGTATATCAAAACAGCATAAAAATATTGCTACAAAAATTTTTGCTGGGGAGTTGCTAATTTAAAACAAAAAATTAATATATAAAATAAAAACACAGTATAACGATTTGAAAAGGTAATGTCATTTATTCTAGTACAGGTAGATATGTTCGAATGAATATCCATTGGAGTGCCCTAATGACCTGACTTGCGCTGCAGGTTTAAATGGATCCTAGACCAATTACAAGATCCCATACCAAATTTGGGCCAAATAGGACCTTTTACAGACGACGATGATGTTTCTTTAAATTTGTCGAAGTAGTTTCTTGAACATTTGAGAAAAAAAAAATTGTAATTATGATTACTGTCTTGATGTTTCATCGATCTTCCAAACTAAGGAACGGGAAAACAATATTCATGTTGCATCACCTTAAACTCCGGAGGGGGGCACCCTCTGAAAAAGGGGGCACGGAAGGGCCCAGAAAATAACGACTGTATGGAGGAAAAAACCAGAAAACCGAGAATGGCTGCTGCGGAGAACAAATACCTAACATTGAAAAATATAAACCGGGAACTTCTTATGTGTGCTGCTGCTTGTGAGAAGCTCTGTAAGTAGTAGGGTCATCCACTTTTCTTGCGATCCGTGAGTGGAAGATAGCCCAAGTACACGACTCGGAAAAAACCGTTTGAGGTGGCTGTTGTTGCGAGATGGAACAAGTTTGTGATTGGGTTCATCCTTGGTTCGGGTTCTGGTGTAGTAAGAAGAATGGGGAAAAAAATCGAACAAGTACAAGTACACATGAGGTCTTACCGATAGTAGATTCTACTCAATGGAATGGAAGATATTTACCCGCATCCCTGGAAAATTGTATATTCTTGGGAGATCACATGCAGGCCATGAAATTCAAGAACTGCAGGAAGAAAAATTGAAAAAAAATTAAATAAATGTTTTGTTTTATTCTCTGATGAAGGATAGAATTTAACTTAAAGTTCCCTAAATAAACGCCATTTTGTAGATCGTCAAAATCCCTTAATAAAGTTTTCCAGCAATCAAATTGTAACTTGTTCTCTTATTGAAAGCACTCATACTACTTCGAAACGGAATTCCTCTACGACATTAGTTCAAATGGCAACGATTACGACGCCGTTTCTTACATTCGCCAAGAACGCATTTCGCTCCCAAAGAGGCAGTTACGCGCTCATTTAGCGCCCGAAACCGTCCCAATGAAGGACACATTTCACACCCTCGGAAAACTTCCGGTTTTGATTTCCCCCGACGAAAAGTGGCAGCTTTTGAGGAAGACCACAGAAAAAAAGAAGGAAAAATTAAACCATGTGGCGACATTTCCGAACGATGATGATACGAAACTTTTGATAAGTGTTGTACTGCTTCTGCACTTTTGGGGTGAGGTAGAAAAAAAATCTATCTCAGAGGACCACTTCCAGGGAAAGAGCAACTTTTGGTAATAGGATAAAACAAACTTGAAGCCCCGGTCTTCTTCTATGTGACCTTAAAAGTGCTCCACGGCTGCGATTCGGTCTCTTCTTTCGAAAAAGGGGAAACTCCTCAACAGACAGTGAAGCATTATTACTGCTCTTGAAGAAGGGCTCCCGGTATGAGGAATGTGTCTTGTGAAAAGTAAAATGTAAATTGGGGTAGAGAATGTAAACTGGAGTACAACACATGAGGAGCAAACGCTTTCGAAGGTACAGCGAGAAAGTTGGCATTCCTCCAGCCAATGCTGTATAGATTTAGAGCTAGTCGTAGTCTAGAGAGCAGTGCGCGGTTTCGAAAATCTGTATCATCGGAAAGCGTCGTCGTCGTCTTTATTTTTTATGAGGACCACTTGAAGATGACTTGTAGTTATCGTTCGTTATTCGGGCAGGAAGTTCTGGGACATAAAAAAGCGCTTCGGAGGTTCATCATTGGCGACGACGGCTAACACATATTCCGAGCACACATTCCAACCGAGAGAGAAAATTTACGACAATTTGGTGGAGGAATTTTTTTGTTTTATTGTTCCTGGGAGAGATGACGTGAATCGACAGCCTCCAAGCAAAGGACCCAAAACCGAACACCAAATTTGGAGGGAAAACCACAGCCAGAAGAAAAATAAAACTACGTGAAGGTCTCCATCTCACGTATATTGCGAGCAAGCGAGCGAGTGAGGTGGGCAGGGTTCAAAATAATTACAGGCGAATTCTTTTGTAATTGCAGATATACTTCACCTTGCGCGCAGAAGAAAAATTGGAAAGGGAGAGACTCCAACAAACTGTAATCATAATAATAAAACATGAGGCTCCCCGAACATGTTCTTGCTCTGATGCCTGCCAATAAAGTTGGTTTGGTCTTCTCCTGGTCTGGTTCCCGCGGGCAGATGGATGTTGCTAGTTGCTTTGGAGCACAGGATTATACTTACACGTACCTTCCTTCCCTTTGGAGCACGTTGCTGCAGAGAGTTGAGGGAATATAAAAAAAAGGGTCCAGTCCAGAACCAGTTCTGTCGTTCTGGTAACTCCTCGGCTCTCTTGTGGCTTTTTGGCTCTCGGTGTGGTGGGGCGTTTTGGATCCGCCTAGATGATGTGCCGATTTCGCTCCAATGGTGGTTCAATTGTCGATAGCAAAAAGTTAGTGTATCAAAGTTGTGCCAATTCCAGTAAGGCAGGTTGGGGTTTATGGTTTTTGTTCAGGAAGAATGGCACAGAATCTCGGAGCAAATACTCTAAAAGCTGCATAAGGCCAACACGTGCTAGTCTTCTATTCATAATTTTATTTTATTTTGCCTATTTTTTTTCTAAACTCAGTAAGTACACGGTTAGTGTAATTTGAGCCTTAAAATACCCATAAGAGTTTCTCAAGTAAATACCTAAGGCCAATAAAAACTTGATGAATCTTGCACGCTTCAAACTAAAATTGAACATTTATCTTCCACACGTTTGACGGAATACGTCTTACTTTAAGTAATCAACAAAGCTTAAATAGTTCTTCTCCCAGGTCAAAATGACATTAAATGGACACTTCGCTCTCCCTTAAACGATTATGGCCACTAAACCAAATATATAACTTTATCCTGAATTAAAAATTCTTAATAAAATTTTATTTTTAACTAGCTATGCTTTGCTACCCCTTTCATGAATAAAATTGTTAACATTATTTCGATCATTCTTTATATTCAGTATTCAAAAGCGAACTGATGGAAGCTGTATTCTAGTTTTGTGGCTTAAGTTTCAACTCAACTCGAAGGTTGGAAGGTATAAGTAGCCGGCCTTCACAAAAATTTAGGGACCTTCAATGAAACATACAATCCTGTTAAATTTACAAAAATGACAACCATTTTGATAACGGTAAAAGTATTATTTTAAAAAACACTTAGAAATTGTTTTTGCTGATAATATGTAGCTTACATTTATTAAGTCTTCATGCAAATATGGAAAGGATCTACAAGATAATAAAAAACAAAATTCAAATTCTGTCATGTTTTTGATAATTTAAGAACCTCTTCTCCCTGAATTCCGAGGGGATTGAAAGTTTTATAGAAACCATTTTCAGAGTTGGAAACGGCTACACATCAAATTTGACTTTGATTGGTTTAGCAGTTACCGAAAATTATTCGAATTTTGTTATTTTTTTGTTTATTTTGTATGGGAGCATCCTCTCCTTAATTCGATAGGTAATAAAGAAACCATTCCCGGTCGTGAATACGGCAACTTACAGCTTCAATAATTTACCAAAACCATCAAACAATGCCAAATTTTTAATGAGCATTGATTTTTTATTAAGATCTTTCAAATATTTTTCGAGTTTTTTCATGTTTCAGGTTATTTTGTTTGGGAGCCCCCTTTATAAAAACGGGGAACGATTTACAATATTTTACATCAACGAATTTTTTTTTTAATTCAAATGTGTGCCAAATTTGATCAAAATATTTTAAAAAATGGTCGCGTTCTGTCGCATTTGCATGGGCCCCTCCCCATTTCGAACAATGCAGAAGGATTCAATACAACTGATCGTCTTACTATGTCAAAACTTGTCCAACATCACAATAGAACATCTCATGATGTAAAAAATTGTTTTTGATGAAAATCAAGGCCGGAACATGTTTCAAATCCATCATTTCTCACTTGGAGTAGGAACATCGTGAGGGGGGAAGGGGGGTATAATCTAAATATATAAAAACGAATTTCTATCTGCCTTTCTTTCTCTCTGTATGTCTGTCTGTTCCTTATAGACTAGGAAACTACTGAACCGATTTGCGTGAAAATTGGCATGAGGGTCGGGGAAGGTTCTCATAATAGTTTGAGACCCTTCCAACTCTCTGGAAGGGAATTTCTTGAACAAATAAATATGTTTGAATAACTCGAGAACCGATAATACAATTGAAACTAAATTTGGTATGGGAGTGTATTTGGTTATAAAAAATGTTCCAAAAATGGTTTGGTACTCCTATTCGAGATCTAATCAAGCTAACGAAACCAAATTTGGCATGCGAGGGTATATGGAGGGAGATAGAAAAGAAGAAGGGGCCTCCCATACAAGTTTTTACTAAATTCGAGAACTAGGTAATCAAGCAAATGGAACCAAATTTGACATGGGTGGTTATTTGGGTACCATTAATGTTTCTATGAGTATTTGGGACACCCTTTTCGATTGAGGAGATTAAAAGGGGGGAGGAGGTGTTCCATACAGTTTATTGCATTATTCGATAACTTATCATGAAAACGAATCCAAATTTCACATTGGATGGTATAAGGCTACGATTTCAGTTTCTACGATGTTAGAGACCCGTATGTCCTTCCACTTGGCGGATAAGAAGGAGAGAGGGTATGCATTACTCGAGAATTAATTGAACCCAACTTTATCATGGAAGTATATTCCAGTAAGTTTCTTCCAGTAATGTTTTTTTTCATGTTTCTAGACCCCTCCCTCTCTCCAACGGAAGAGGTGAAGGAGGAGGGAGGTTTTTATACAATATTTTTGGACCACTGGAGAACTTATCGATCAAATTTAATAGCAGAGGTCATTTAAGTAGATTTTTAATATATGTAATTGTTTAAGGCTTCTTCATCCTTTCACTGATTCGATAGGAAGGATGAAGGGGAGCTACCATACAATTTTTTTAAGAACTCGAGTGTTAATTTAGCAGATCTAGATGGTAATAAATTGTGAAAAGGCTTTAAATACAAGAAATATTCCAATGATGATCACGGAATAAGAAAGACAAGAAAGGTACCATATGTTTATCTTGAAAATTCAAGAGCTCATCAAATAAACTCAACCAAATTTTACGGAGTAGAGTGAGAATAAGTGTACGAGAAATGATTCTATGGTTAATATGAAAACCCATTTTGACCTTCCAGTTCCAGAGATGGGAAAAGCATTTCCGTCCAATTTCTTCTATAACTTGACAACTTATCCAACAAATGGAACCAAATTTGAAAAAAAAGTATTGGAAACCAAAAAATATTTCTATTTTGGAGAGATTCCATACAGAACAAAGCCGGAAATGGGAGAGTTTCGCTTAGTCTTTAAAACTTTTCAAGCAATAGAAACCATACTTGACATGTGAGATTGTTTTTTAAATTCAAGAAGGAAGAAGGAAAGTACACAGAAATTTTTTTTGACTATTACGTGTCACTGAGAACAGCAACCTTTCAAAAAATCACCTGTAATTAACAAAATCTGTAATTTTAAATTGTTTTCCATGAAAGTTAACGAAGATTCATTTATTATTACAGCAAATTTCCTGTAAAAAAGCTGTACACTAAAAATTAAATGTCACGAAATCATGTTTTCGACCTGTTAAATTACGGTAAATGTTTAAATGTTTCTTTTGGCAGTTTGAGGACCCTTTCCACATTGCAGGGAAAAAAGGCACAAAAATTGAGTTCTTAATATCAGATTAAAAACAATTATTGAAAATCAATTTCAGACCAAGCATAAAAAAAATCATTTCAGAGATTCTAATCTTCTTTTTATTCCGATAATATTTTGATGTGAAAGCTCTCATTGTAAAGCTATCGAAAATTTATTTATAATGAAATGATTTTCACATAAGTTATTGGTTTTTAGGAGGTGTAGCAGACCACACCGGGTCAGCTAGTAAAAAAACTAATAAATTGGAATAAATTGTACTGAAGCTTGTATACAACAAAATTGCATGCTGTAATGATTGCATCAAACCTATAAATCAAGTGATATTTTATCGAAAAATTCAATGAAATCAAGAATATAAAAGGTGATAGAAATCCCATCGTCCAGAGTTCATTTTTGCTCTTGTAATTTTTAGGGTATTTGGTAATATTTTTAAGATTACCATTAAATAAATACTTCAAACTTTATGTATTCCTCTTTTTGGGTTTTAAGGAAATTTCAAAGGGAGGGGGGGGGGATGTCAAAAGAAAAAATTGATACTTTCTTCGGCCTAAATGGAAATTGCTAAAAAATTTAATGATTAGAGCCATATTGGTATGAACTTTGTACTGGAGCCCCCCTCTTTTGAGTCGGTTCTGTTTGAAAATATTATTGAAACCATCCGACTTTAAAAACTATGATCTACAAAGTTTCATATTGATTGATTTGTTAAATTTGATATTGGGTATCCCGCTATATTTATTGTGAAGAAAGGTCTTTCAGAAATGTTTGATATTTTTCTAACTTTCTAGAATCTCGATACGTTATTCCTCAGAAACTAAAACGATAATAAATTTATACGAATTCAGATTTATCTATTCAATAAATCAATTATTTCAAGTCTTCAACTCTGAAGATACAACAAAAATAACTTCAAAATTCCACCTCTCATAAAATCTTAAATATAGTTTCAAAATTCACATTAAGGCTGCAAATTTAAAATTCTTAGTTCTAAAAAAAGAATATAAGAATTTTAATACCATATTTGTGACAAAATGTTGAGTTCCATTAGAAAGAAATATTGCTTGATTTAAAGAAAACTTTAAAGAAGGGAGAAAAAAAACGAAATCATATTTTTTCCAACAATTCAGAATCCTCATTATATTTAGAAAAAAGCTCCAGAAGAAGAAAAAACTTATAAATATGGTTTTAATTATAGCTATCTATCATGTAAAAAACATTTAAATTATGAATCATTATTTGAGGCCCTCATAGCCAAAGGGGTATAAGTGACAAAATGGTCGATTTAGAAATAATGATGCCAAACGATTTTTTATATTTATTGTTTTATTTATATTTTTGCGCTCGAAAGAAAAGTATGAATATTTGATAAATGAATGGAAAATGGCCAAAAACAACTTCTTAAAAGCGTGTTTTTTCGAAATAAGATTATATGCACTTAAACCCCATTGGCTCCAAAGGCATCATTTGAAGTTTTAACTGAAATTTCAAACTTTTGTTTCAACTATATTTAAATTTCATCGGCAGATTTAATCACCAAACACGAATGTGTGTCGAATGAAATATTGTATCAACTGTAATGAAAATTTAAACAAAATTGGGAGTTCTGTGTAAGATATACAATCTCTTTAGCAATCAGAAGTGAACTGTTATTTCTCTTTAGCAATAAGAAGTGAACTGTTATATTACTATCTTTTGAAGAGTTTGAATGAAACTTTGAATACCATATTTTAAATTCAGGTCATGATTTCAAAAGCTCAAAACCTTACCGTCGTCATTTAACGAATTTTACGAATTTCAATTCAGAGATTCACTCGGACACGACTGTCACTCACAAGAATAGATCAAAGACTGAATTTGTGTTGTTTGTTTTGCCCACACGCTCCTTTTTTCAAACTCATAATTAAGTTGTTTTGGTTCAAACGGCACTGCAGGGACAACCCTCATCTTTGAGTCTGATTGGGCAATCGCAAAACTAAGTTCTGACTGGCATACTCATACTCGACTAACGATTTCCAATTTGCACTTTTTAATGCCTTCATTTGTAGCTACCCAAAATACAGTTCTGCAAAAATGGGAATTAGTTTTTAATTTGGCAGTTCAAACTCCGTTTTAAACCATCGCATCGCAAGGAGGAATAATGGAACTCAATTTAAAATTCATAAAATCGAACTACAAACCTACAAACCTACAAACCTACAAACTTAATTTTGAGTACTAAAAAAAGGAGCGTGTAGTGTTGCCAACATAACAAACGTAGCCTTAGAAATTTATTTTATTTTCTTGCTAACTTTGAGCAACTCAGCTCTGTGTTGCCAGTAACTCGGTTTCGCCAAAACCCGGCCCAATAAACTCTGACTAAACAGCCTTTACTCAAATCTGACTAATCGTACTTTTCAGGACAACTGAGTCGTGGTAGAAATAGTAAAACCCAGTTTTTATCAGTTTGGTGGATCACAATTATAATATAATTAAAAAAATTTAAAACATTTATATTTCCATTATTATAAATTTATACATTTTCACCAAATTTACAATTTATTAAACCACACTTTCACTTTTCACTCCGAAATGGTGGCTTTCTCATTCGAATGATTTTACCATATCCTTCCTAGTAACAGAATGTAATTGGGGCCGAGATGCCGGATTGTGGCTTTCCTTGCTGCTGCTAGTGCTTCTTCGTATTTTCCATTATCTGGTCAAAAAGGTTCTTAATAAAATGTCCATAATAGCTGATATTTACCATTAGAAATTGGTTTTCCGAAGTAAAATTCAGCCAAAGCGACAAAAGTGAAGAAAGGCCTCGAACAAACCGATCAACATTTACTCAGTTGTCACCTTCAAGCACTTGAATTTGCTGAGTGCCAATTCTCGTGTCGTCTGAGTAGTCGTTACTCGGAAAAACTGAGTCGTTTCAGATCAAGCGACTGCTGTGTCATACAAGAGACGATCACTGAGTAAAATGGAGCCAGGCTCTGGCTTTTTCAAAATAAGCGTGTTATTTATCTTCAGTGTTGCCGATTTCAACTATGATTTTACTATATTTTTATTAAATTTGATTCATTTTCTTCAAATCCTTCATCTCATCTCTAAATTCTTTCTATTTCTATTTGGGTTACTCGTGCAAGAAATTTCCAATCTAAAGACATAATTTTTTTCAAAAGAATTTTAAATATTGTTTATAATTTTCATCCTATCTAATTGATGCTCTTTTTTGTTTAATTCCAGGTAACTTGCAAAGTGATATTGAAAAAATGAATTCGTCGTTGGAAAATCGAAAATAAGACCGACAAACGGACTCAAACGACAAAAGGTATTTACACACCTTTGAATGGGAGAACGCATTCGAGAGTTTTGAAAAGTGCAACTGTAACAGGATGATTTTATTTAAATTTTAACACAGCTCAAATTACCATAAATCTGATTTTCACATTTCCTAATTAAGATTATTCGGTATCCTGCATAAAATGGGAATGGATGAGAAGACCTCTGAAGCGAACTGAAGAGACCTTAATAATACTAAACACTCTATTAGCCTCTTCGGGATGCAAATTTATGCTCGAACCTCTAACTTGAGAAAATTGAAAAACACAGAAGAAAACAATCAACCTATAAGTGACGATGGGGTATGAATAATTTTTGTTCGGTATTTTTTCCCAAGTAAATTTAAATTTCCCCTTTTTCAGGCTATTAATATTCAGCACAGATCATTAAAAAGCAATCACGTTCGCTCATCTAAAGTGCTGGCGTTGTTTTTTTTTTCATGTCCTTCTTTCTTTCATCTCAAAGACGATCGAAGGCACATGTGTTGTAGTTTTTTTAACCTGGCCGAAAATTTACTCCCGAAAATTTGGAAACAACCAACTATTTAAGCGAAACATTGGCCGAAATTTGCATACTGAAGGAGAAAAGTTTTTCTTCCTTCGATTGCCTCCTTCGAAAAAAGAAACCAAAACATTCCGAGACAGTGAGGACCTCTTTGAACTTTTTGTGATTATTGACGGCTAAACGCTAAAGACGGCAGCAACACTTGAGCTGCGTTGTTGTGTTACTTTTTCTCGTTTTGGTTCTCCTGTTAGGTTTGGGGCTTTGATTTTGTCGAGACGAACTGATGCTGATGCTGAGCGATGGCTTTGAAATTTGAATAATTTATTCAAATTTCAATGGCAACACTTTATAAGCGGAAATTTTCTGAGAATGTTCGACGTTTATATTTAGGGAAACGGTTTTCGAAAAGTTCGGTAGAAAGTTCATTAGCAGCAACAGCAGCAGTGACAAAACGCGGAAAGCGAGAAGCTACATTAATTAGTATTATGCTGCCATATTTAACACATTCCTTTCCGATTTTTTTTTTTGTCGAGCTTTCTTTCCCCTCTAAAGGCTAGGTGGTGAGAGGTGGCTAAAAAAATATTCCAACCACCAAACTTTATGGGGAAGCCATTCGGAAAGTTAGCATCAAATGAAAGGTTCTTTTTTCGGGGGGGAATCGCAGGAATTGTTTTAACATACGGAAACGGTTGTTGATGTTCAACGTATTTTGAAATACTTTTTTTCTCGGGATAATATTTGTCTTTCGAAATGAGCCCATTCGGCCAAAAAGTTCTTCTGAGGTGCCGAAAACAGGTATTCAATCCTTTTTTCTGAAATGCAAGGGATGAAAACCAACGGTCGGTAATAAAAATAATGAGTTTAGAATTCCGATTGGAATGTTTATCCTGATTCCAGAATAAAAAATAATATTGCAACGATGCTATTTGAATCACTTTTCAAGCCATTTTTGTGTTTTTTTATATCATTAATATTTTGAAGTTTTTGTCAATTTTGTCAAATTTATCAATTTTGTCAATATTGTCAATTTTGTCAATTTTGTAAATTTTGTCAATTTTGTCAATTTTGTCAATTTTGTCAATTTTGTCAATTTTGTCAATTTTGTCAATTTTGTCAGTTTTGTCAATTTTGTCAATTTTGTCAATTTTGTCAATTTTGTCAAATTTGTCAATATTGTCAATTTTGACAATTTTGTAAATTTTTTCAATTTTGTCAGTTTTGTCAATTTTGTCAATTTTGCCAATTTTGTCAATTTTGTCAATTTTGTCAATTTTGTCAATTTTGTCAATTTTGTCAATTTTGTGTAAATTTTGTCAATTTTATCAATTTTGTCAATTTTTTCTATTTTGTCAATTTTGTCAATTTTGTCAATTTTGTCAATTTTGTCAATTTTGTCAATCTTGTCAATTTTGTCAATTTTGTCAATTTTGTCAATTTTGTCAATTTTGTCAACTTTGTCAATTTTGTCAATTTTGTCAATTTTGTCAACTTTGTCAATTTTATCAATTTTGTCCATTTTGTCCATTTTGTCAGTTTTGTCAATTTTGTCAATTTTGTCAATTTTGTCAATTTTGTCAATTTTGTCAAATTTGTCAATATTGTCAATATTGTCAATTTTGACAATTTTGTAAATTTTGTCAATTTTGTCAGTTTTGTCAATTTTGTCAATTTTGTCAATTTTGTCAATTTTGTCAATTTTGTCAATTTTATCAATTTTGTCATTTTTGTCAATTTTGTCAATTTTGTCCATTTTGTCAATTTTGACAATTTTGACTATTTTTTTCGAATGACAAAAATGAAAAAAATTGACAAAAATGACAAAAATGACAAAAATGACAAAAATGACAAAAATGACAAAAATGACAAAAATGACAAAAATGACAAAAATGACAAAAATGACAAAAATGACAAAAATGACAAAAATGACAAAAATGACAAAAATGACAAAAATGACAAAAATGACAAAAATGACAAAAATGACAAAAATGACAAAAATGACAAAAATGACAAAAATGACAAAAATGACAAAAATGACAAAAATGACAAAAATGACAAAAATGACAAAAATGACAAAAATGACAAAAATGACAAAAATGACAAAAATGACAAAAATGACAAAAATGACAAAAATGACAAAAATGACAAAAATGACAAAAATGACAAAAATGACAAAAATGACAAAAATGACAAAAATGACAAAAATGACAAAAATGACAAAAATGACAAAAATGACAAAAATGACAAAAATGACAAAAATGACAAAAATGACAAAAATGACAAAAATGACAAAAATGACAAAAATGACAAAAATGACAAAAATGACAAAAATGACAAAAATGACAAAAATGACAAAAATGACAAAAATGACAAAAATGACAAAAATGACAAAAATGACAAAAATGACAAAAATGACAAAAATGACAAAAATGACAAAAATGATAAAAATTACAAAAATTACAAAAATTACAAAAATTACAAAAATTACAAAAATGACAAAAATGACAAAAATGACAAAAATGACAAAAATGACAAAAATTACAAAAATGACAAAAATTACAAAAATGACAAAAATTACGAAAATGACAAAAATGACAAAAATGACAAAAAATGACAAAAGTGACAAAAATGACAAAAATGACAAAAATGACAAAAATGACAAAAATGACAAAAACGACAAAAATGACAAAAATGACAAAAATGACAAAAATGACAAAAAAGAAGAAAATGACAAAAATGACAAAAATGACAAAAATGACAGAAATGACAAAAATGACAAAAATGACAAAAATGACAAAAATGACAAAAATGACAAAAATGACAAAAATGACAAAAATGACAAAAATTACAAAAATGACAAAAATGACAAAAATGACAAAAATGACAAAAATGACAAAAATGACAAAAATGACAAAAATGACAAAAATGACAAAAATGACAAAAATGACAAAAATGACAAAAATGACAAAAATGACAAAAATGACAAAAATGACAAAAATGACAAAAATGACAAAAATGACAAAAATGACAAAAATGACAAAAATGACAAAAATGACAAAAATGACAAAAATGACAAAAATGACAAAAATGACAAAAATGACAAAAATGACAAAAATGACAAAAATGACAAAAATGACAAAAATGACAAAAATGACAAAAATGACAAAAATGACAAAAATGACAAAAATGACAAAAATGACAAAAATGACAAAAATGACAAAAATGACAAAAATGACAAAAATTACAAAAATTACAAAAATTACAAAAATTACAAAAATTACAAAAATTACAAAAATGACAAAAATGACAAAAATGACAAAAATGACAAAAATGACAAAAATTACAAAAATGACAAAAATTACAAAAACGACAAAAATTACGAAAATGACAAAAATGACAAAAATGACAAAAAATGACAAAAGTGACAAAAATGACAAAAATGACAAAAATGACAAAAATGACAAAAATGACAAAAATGACAAAAACGACAAAAATGACAAAAATGACAAAAATGACAAAAATGACAAAAAAGAAGAAAATGACAAAAATGACAGAAATGACAAAAATGACAAAAATGACAAAAATGACAAAAATTACAAAAATGACAAAAATGACAAAAATGACAAAAATGACAAAAATGACAAAAATTACAAAAATGACAAAAATGACAAAAATGACAAAAATGACAAAAATGACAAAAATGACAAAAATGACAAAAATGACAAAAATGACAAAAATGACAAAAATGACAAAAATGACAAAAATGACAAAAATGACAAAAATGACAAAAATGACAAAAATGACAAAAATGACAAAAATGACAAAAATGACAAAAATGACAAAAATGACAAAAATGACAAAAATGACAAAAATGACAAAAATGACAAAAATGACAAAAATGACAAAAATGACAAAAATGACAAACATGACAAAAATGACAAAAATGACAAAAATGACAAAAATGACAAAAATGACAAAAATGACAAAAATGACAAAAATGACAAAAATGACAAAAATGACAAAAATGACAAAAATGACAAAAATGACAGAAATGACAAAAATGACAAAAATGACAAAAATGACAAAAATGACAAAAATGACAAAAATGACAAAAATGACAAAAATGACAAAAATGACAAAAATGACAAAAATGACAAAAATTACAAAAATGACAAAAATTACAAAAATGACAAAAATTACAAAAATGACAAAAATGACAAAAATTACAAAAATGACAAAAATGACAAAAATGACAAAAATGACAAAAATGACAAAAATGACAAAAATGACAAAAATGACAAAAATGACAAAAATGACAAAAATGACAAAAATGACAAAAATGACAAAAATGACAAAAATGACAAAAATGACAAAAATGACAAAAATGACAAAAATGACAAAAATGACAAAAATGACAAAAATGACAAAAATGACAAAAATGACAAAAATGACAAAAATGACAAAAATGACGAAAATGACAAAAATGAAAAATGACAAAAATGAAAGAAAAAATAATGACATAAATGACAAAAATGCCTAAAAATTTCGTAATTTTTTTTATTTTTGTGTCACTTTTTGTCATTTTTTTTTCATTTTTGTGTCGTTTTTGTTTATTTTTTTTTCATTTTTGTCATTTTTGTGTCGCTTCTGTCATTTTGTTTTCATTTTTGTGTTATTTTTGTGCAATTATTTGTTAATTTTGTATTATTTTTGTGTCATTTTTGTGCAATTATTTGTTAATTTTGTATTATTTTTGTGTCATTTTTGTGTAGTTTTAAAGTCATTTTTGTGTCATTACTGTCGTTTTTGTTATTGCTGTCTTTTTTGTTTTGTTTCAACCATATATTGAGTTTTTCTGTAAGATCTGTAAGCCCGGAATTGAAATTTCAACTATAAATTTTAATCCAAAAATTAAATTCGACTGGCCGAGGAACACGAATCAAAAGAAACGCCTCGGACACCATTGAATGGTGTCAATAGCACTCATGAAATCATCATCGGTCCCAACAAGTTTGCTACTGGCGGTGGTGGTAGCAAATCGGGTTACACAACTTGTCAATTCGAAATGCACAAGAAAAAAAAACCTCGAGCTGCTACCGTTTTTTTTCTGCTCCCAGTCTTTTCACCATCAACAGATCCAGCACACATTCCGGGACAGCTCAATCCTCAATCACGCCATTCAACGAAACCTTCGCTCTCCGGCAGAAAATTCAATTCAAGAAGCCATTAGCAATCAGCGTGTATATTCTTGAATGTCTCCCATCACATGGCCACAGAAGCTGTAGAACAAGTTCTGTTCGGCACTTTAAGGGTAGGTAGGCAGGTGGGTAGTCTTGGCACCTCATTCACCGATTCCACGTCAGCAGCCAGTCAAAAGCGCGGTTGCACAAGTCACATTACTTACAACATTGCGATTCCCGCGAGTCTCGGGGCCTCAGATTTACCTACCCCCACAAACCCATACGAACGGGGAGAAGGATTTGTCGTGGGTTGATGACGCTCGACGAGACGTTCAGACTTCAGTCAGAAGAAGGGGGCTTTTTATTAATGAAGGGGTGAGAGGCGTGAGTCAACGCGAGATGTTGGCATTGGCAGGTCAATTGATTTGTGCCAAATGAATTGCTCTGCACTTTGTACAACTCAGTATAGCGTATATACTTATTTACTTGTTGGTAGGTACAGAGCTCATTAATATTGTCGGCAAATGAACCGAGGTTCTGAGACTTGGCTGGTGTGCAAATTTTTTACATATTCCGTTGAATGGAAGCTGCAGAAACGACATCTCATTGATTCAAGTTTGTAGATGAACAAAACTTGACGATTGAATATGATGCCTAAATGAAGGATTCATTGAATCTGTATTAGACTAGTTAACTTTTCACATTTTTTCGCATATCAAAGCCGGATCAAAGGATTCCGGACTGGGGCACTCGAGTGGATTGCCTCTTATCTTAGGGACCGTCAAGTTTTCACCAGAATATGAAATACGACGCGCTCACGAATGTTTGCCACATCGTCTGGAGTTCCTCAAGGAAGCCATCTCGGACCACTGTTGTTTATAATCTTCGTACATGACCTGTGCTCAACACTTCAATCTGATACACTTCTTTGGGACGAAGATTTTAAGATTTTTCGAAAGATCCGGAATGCTAACAACCGTAAAAAAATCATCTCAACCGTTGAACTGAGCAACAACTCTTTTGAGTATTGAACAGTGCTGTCCAACAGAACTAGGAAAACGGAGTGCCACCAGAAGCCGCCAGAGACTGGCAGTGAAGACGATGGGGCCAAATCGTCAACAGTGTATAATGTCTACATACCTATTCTGGTTCTATACACTGTCGCAAAAATCTTATGTTTGATAGCTAACCTGTATCATAAGTCCCAGACGTAGATACAAATTTTGTATCATTTTAAAAATTTGATGGTTTCTACAACTCCACCTGTTAAGCCAATACCTCAGTACGATGACGAAGATGTCTTGAGTATACCATTTTCATTCTCAAATCAGCAGGTTGCATTCAATCAAAAGGAGTGGGGAAATGATGAAACAGAACGAATGGCGGTGGTGGTCTCACATGATGGGAAGAGAAAAACGATAAATCATCCTCGGCTTCCTCGGTCCTCGAAGATGCAAAGATAGCAAACCTTCCCGGACTCCCTCTCCTTCTACCAATCATTGAAACGAATCTTTCCGCACTAAAATGACAGTCGGTATCTCGTGTGCTGCTGCCAATAAGTGTGTTGCATGTAGCCTCTTATTTATATTTCAAAACCACGATAAGATAAATGGAACGTCGATGCGGCCGCGATGCAAAAAGATGATGACGACGACGACGACGATCAAGATGATGGTTCCGCGGGACCGGCAATTCATTTACCCGATGGGTGTAGCTAAAAAAAACGATATGAAAAGCTCTAACCAACAATGCAACCGCAAGTTGCCGGTTTGGGTAGGTATTTGCAACTTTGTTGCGCTCAATTCAAGTGGCAAAATGGCACCACTCGAAGATGTGGGACGAAGAAGCCGCCCGCCATTGCATTTTATGGTCTCTTGCACGAGATCGTGCCCTCAGGCGGTGGGTCTGATTTGCGAGGCCCGGGAATCGTGGATCACGTAAATCGTCGGACTTTGATCTTGCAGCTACAGCATCCCGGTGGAAAGTCTTAACGGTTTCAATTAAATCGCTCTTCGTTGGTTTCCATCAGTGTTAAAAAACGGGAAGGGATCCTATTACTTACAAATACAAACGAAAAGATTCGAATGGAGATAAATTGAAACAGTCTTTTCCAGAAATTGTTAACGGATCCTGTTGAAATACTGTTTTTAGTGGTTGGAGAGAGGTAATCTTTATTCAATTTCGTCAGTCCAATCCTTTAACTACCATCCGCCAACACTACAGTGTAACTGCTAACCACAGTATGAGTAGTTTCATTCCACCGTGTGATGATGTAAACATCACTTGTCATCAGCAATCCATTTTTCTCGACAGTGCGGCGAACCAAATCAAACATTGTTTTGATTCTGCTGCAATCGGCAGCAACTCGGGACAGTTGTTGTGGTCCCGGAACGGTTTCCTGCAGGATCCGAACAGGACGAAAGCCGCAAGTTTAACACCTCCTTCAATTCGCAAGTTGAGAATGCTTCGCTCTCAGTAGCGCCTTCGTAAAAGCATCAGCTGGCTGATCCTCAGTGGAGACGTCCGCTTTTCACGATCTCTCTGATGAATGCATAAATACTTCACCTCCAGATGCTTCATCCGCTGATGAGTCCGCGCCTCCTCTAGGTACTGGATGCAAGATATGTTGTCCTTCGTTAATGTGAAAGGAGTGTTAACTGCACCCAACTCACCGAAAAATGTGTTAGCCACAAACCTTCGTTGACCCTAGGGCTCCAATCTCAAGTTCGATTGATGACAGACTGATCGCCTACTGAAGTTTTGTTAACCACGAAATTAAATTCTCAAAGATCATGAATGCGTGGCCCGATACAGATCTTCGGTCATCGAAATCATCATCATAATCTGCATCTTCATCTGCATATCAGATTAGTATTCCGGTGTCCCGGCATACCAACGCCATTTCGGTTAGAAACAGAATGGGTTTCCTGTGACCTGGGGTAAGCTTTTCTTATTCGCCGTCCACGTCTCCTGGCCCAGTTCTGGATTGACGGAATCTTACCCATCATCGTCATCGTTTCCATCGCTACTCTTGTTGTTGGTTTCTAGTAACCCCAGAAGAGCAACCTCTCGTAGATAATTGAACCACTCAAAAGCCTTGAGAATTAGCAACAGTTCGTTTGGCAGCACTCATCCAGAATGCCTCAGAAACGATTGAAAGGTAGATAAATTCGCTGGTGACTAACCGTTGGCAGAACCACCTCTTACGAAGTTCCCAAAATAGCTTTCATCCGTCGAAGGCAAGCTCGCGCATGCGAACCGTTATATGAAGTCCGAAGGCTAAGTTCAGCAAGAAACGTTCAATCTGACTCTGTATTGCTAAAGTTGTTGGGAACTAGCCGTGCCACTCAAAACATCTGCTCCAAAGCCACAAAAAATCAAACTGTAGGCTTGGATGAACTCACGCGTGCTGGCTGCAGCGTAGCTCCACATTACGGCAGTAACCCTCGAGAGGAACCCGCGTTTTTTTTTTCAATCTTTAATCCGTGCCAAGCCTTCATCTGGAGCATTTGGACCTGCCAATCCTGGTAGAAGAACCTGAGAGTTCTCCTCCCGGTCGTCTCTTCGAGGATTCTCTGGCAACTGACTGGCCCCGCTGCGCTGGTTGCTGATGAAGTAGCTAACAGCAAGTATTGAGAGTACCTCTCTCAACATATCTCGTTTACTTTTGAAATGAGTAATTCAGCGCAGGTTTCAGTGGTCGAATAGAGCTACTTATCACTTGCACACATTAGCATTTTCTAACTGGAACACAAATTGACATCTGCCAACACTGGAGTGTAACCAGTGAACCACATTATGCGTAGTTTCATTTCACTGTATGATTTGTAGGGGAAAGGTTTCCTAAATGGGCCTATCGGGCTAAATGACCCTACGGCCGTTTGGCGAAATGGCTGACAAGACAAAATATCTAATCAATGCATTTTGCGGGTAATATGCTT
This sequence comes from Uranotaenia lowii, assembly GCF_029784155.1. Classification (NCBI taxonomy): domain Eukaryota; kingdom Metazoa; phylum Arthropoda; class Insecta; order Diptera; family Culicidae; genus Uranotaenia; species Uranotaenia lowii. The sequence continues at coordinate 23,812,862 of NC_073692.1, forward strand.
TGAACATAAGGCAAGAAAGAATGTTATGAATAAACCAACTCAAAAAAATTTAAAAAAATCATACAAGGTTTTGATAACTTTTGATGTAATATTTTGACTTCAAAAAATTATACGTAAAGAAGCTCAAAACAAAAAGTTAGGTGGTTTTTATTTCTTATTCAAAAAAACCTTAGAAGTAAAACAAATTTAAGCTTTTATGATGGTTTCATAATGATTGGAAAGTGGAATAAGAGAGTGTTTTTGTATGCCCCCATCATGTTTGTAAAATGCCGCTACCCCAAAATAACAGGTTAAATATAATAAATATATGATTTTTATCATTAAAACTTCAAATCTAAGCTCTAATTAACATCTTAAGAGCAAATCTAAGATTTAAAACAGATTTGATAAAATTCATCTTAGGAATGAAATTCCTTCATATGATGGCAACCCTAAATTTTGTTTATTCCATAAAGTTATAAAAGACATAGATTTTTATGAAACTTCAGCTTTGTCGTATGAATGTTATCAGTTTCTAGCATTTCCAATGAAATTATAAGGATGTATTGCCAAAAATATAGAAATTTTACCTAAAACATAAATAGGCGCGTTTAGCCCGCACATTTTGAGGTTCGGCAATTTTGACAACAGTTATAACAAAATCAATTTCTCAAAAACGGAAGGAGATTTCAACAAAAAAATTACTCCAGTGTATAGTAAACAGATGTCTGCTCATGTGTATATAGTTTTTGTACACATATTCGATGTAATATTTGATTAAATCAATATTCTGCTTAATAGGCGCATATAGCCCGCTCCTCCCCTACCGTGTTCATCACGGGGCACTGAGATAAAGAGAACTACGTCAATGATCACTCAAATTGTGCAGCCAATGATTGAAATTGTGGTAAATTGTGATCAATTGGGGAAGATGAGCAAGTTTGAGTTAGAATGAGAGAAACCAGTACTTAGAGCATTGGTGTCATACAGTGAGCGAAATAAGAGTAGCACCATTATGTGTTTTGCTTGTAAAAATATTACTGATTGAAAATTACGAAAATTTTCTTTCACAGTTGTTCTGAATTGCTTAACGGATAAATCAAGCATAAGTTTACTTTTTATGGGAGTAGCAATTGGCGTTGAGAACCAAAAATGTGAAAAAGGGGTGCGAAATAAGAATAGCACCACTTGAGTTTTTCAACAAAAACAAGAACAAAAACAAAAACATGTAAAAACTGCTTGAATTATAAAAGAAATTTATGTTTTTTATGCGATTTAAAATTTTAAATTTGTTCCGTCTTTTCGATTTTTTATAGACAAATTATCACAAAAATAACAACAGAAAATAGACATTTTTTCTAGACTGTGTCTGCGTTCTTGGAACTGGAATTGAAAATTGGCATAAAAAATTTAAAACCATTTTGCGTTCGAATTGCATGGATTATTTTCAAATATCAAATCTGAGTTTAAAACTTTAAATTCCAAGTTTCAAACAAATTTCTAAACATTTTTTGAAGAATGATCTTTTAGATTTCATATTTTATTTTTCTTTATTTTTATCCACCATTCTATGCACAGTGGTTCAGAAATGAAATTTAGCGGAAAACAATTATTAGCATCTTCCCCTTAAGATTGATGGATTTGATGCCTTTAACAAATTTTTACAACAATTAAAGGCGGTCATTTTGATTGGAAATTTTTAAGGGTGGTTCATAAGATTTCTGAGATCACAAAAATTATTTTCTAACTGTGATAAAATAGAGGCCCAGGGTCGTAGGAAGAATGGGGGAGGGGGGTTTAGGTGATAAAATTTTTCTATAACATTTTTGCATGAAATATCAATAGTAAATATTAAAAGTGATACTAAGAGTATCACATTTTTCGGGTTGAGGTTTTTTTTATATTATTGGTTTTTTTTTAAATCATTTCTTTCGATACTTCGAAAAGTTTTTTTCGGTTCTAAAAAATAAATGAGAAATCTTTAAAGCTTCATTTAAAAAAACTTGTTTGGCGTTCGCATCAGATTTATTTTCAACTCTTGTAAACTCGATACATTCTGATTTAAGATTAAATCTTAATTTTGAAAGTATAATGTTAAACAGCAAACCAATACAATATATTTCCTGCTGAATTTTCCTGAACTTGAAGATTAAGTACAAGTTATTTTATCAACAATAAATCATCATTAATCATTTATTTTATTATTAAAATCCTGTAAAAAAAATTTAAATTTAAATTTTTATTTAAAAAAAAAACGCATTTTTGAAAATGATTTCAGATCTTATTTTCAAATAGTGGTTTTCACCTGTTTGTGTTTTAATTTGAGCACTTTTGAATTTTAATAACGTATCTCAATTCTGCATTATGAACCTGAATAAAAATTTCGAATTCCTATTTTGAAATCGATTTCTGAATCTAAATTTCAAAAACAAAATCCCAATAATTGTCATAATTACAAAAATGACAAAAATGACAAAAATGACAAAAATGACAAAAATGACAAAAATGACACAAAATGACAAAAATGACAAAAATGACAAAAATAACAAAAATGACAAAAATGACAAAATGACAAAAATGACAAAAATGACAAAAATGACAAAAATGACAAAAATGACAAAAATGACAAAAATGACAAAAATGACAAAAATGACAAAAATGACAAAAATGACAAAAATGACAAAAATGACAAAAATGACAAAAATGACAAAAATGACAAAAATGACAAAAATAACAAAAATGACAAAAATGACAAAAATGACAAAAATGACAAAAATGACAAAAATGACAAAAATGACAAAAATGACAAAAATGACAAAAATGACAAAAATGACAAAAATGACAAAAATGACAAAAATGACAAAAATGACAAAAATGACAAAAATGACAAAAATGACAAAAATGACAAAAATGACAAAAATGACAAAAATGACAAAAATGACAAAAATGACAAAAATGACAAAAATGACAAAAATGACAAAAATGACAAAAATGACAAAAATGACAAAAATGACAAAAATGACAAAAATGACAAAAATGACAAAAATGACAAAAATGACAAAAATGACAAAAATGACAAAAATGACAAAAATGACAAAAATGACAAAAATGACAAAAATGACAAAAATGACAAAAATGACAAAAATGACAAAAATGACAAAAATGACAAAAATGACAAAAATGACAAAAATGACAAAAATGACAAAAGGACAAAAATGACAAAAATGACAAAAATGACAAAAATGACAAAAATGACAAAAATGACAAAAATGACAAAAATGACAAAAATGACAAAAATGACAAAAATGACAAAAATGACAAAAATGACAAAAATGACAAAAATTACAAAAATTACAAAAATGACAAAAATTACAAAAATGACAAAAATGACAAAAATGACAAAAATGACAAAAATGACAAAAATGACAAAAATGACAAAAATGACAAAAATGACAAAAATGACAAAAATGACAAAAATGACAAAAATGACAAAAATGACAAAAATGACAAAAATGACAAAAATGACAAAAATGACAAAAATGACAAAAATGACAAAAATGACAAATATGACAAAAATGACAAAAATGACAAAAATGACAAAAATGACAAAAATGACAAAAATGACAAAAATGACAAAAATGACAAAAATGACAAAAAAGACAAAAATGACAAAAATGACAAAAATGACAAAAATGACAAAAAGACAAAAATGACAAAAATGTCAAAAATGACAAAAATGACAAAAATGACAAAAATGACACAAATGACAAAAATGACCAAAATGACAAAAATGACAAAAATGACAAAAATGACAAAAATAACGAACATTCAAGTTCAAATTATTTTTTTCCAATTGAATTTGAGTTGTCTGATAAAGGAAAGTTTTAATGCTCTTATTAGTCCAAATCCAATCGAAACTGAGACTGCCACAATAAACAGTCGAAAATAAAAAGTGAAGATTTGTAGTTCGCCTAAAAATCGTTTCTTAGGAAAAGTTCTTGCAAAATCCGGGCAATCGATTTTAAAGTTTCCAAAATTTCGGCAATATCGATATCAAGAAGAAAAAAGAAACTCGAAAAGTTGTTTTTTTTTTTATCGAAACACATCAGCCAGTTTATTCGGATAACCTTTGTTAAAAAAAATTGTTTTGGACACAAAATACATAATTGTTATCGCACAATTAAAATTTTTCTTTGATTTTTCATATAAAGTAAAAATATTCGGGCTAAATTCGGGCTATCAGGCAACCTTAGTGAGTCTAATCTTATTGAAAATTCGATATTCGAGACTAAGGACTGTACCCAAAATTCACGCACCAACTTCTTTTGTGAATAACTCTTGATAACGTTTTCCGAGTACATCGAGTAAACTTCTATCAACAAGTGAGAAATTTTTTGAAAATCTTTAATAGAGTTTTGGATCTGGGATAGGATTTTGAGGTTTAGGCCTGATACTGAGTCAAGATTTTAACTCTTGATTCACTTTAGTCGTTCATCTAAATTTGATAAAGAATTTAAAATTTTGAGATTATAGAAGAACATTTTGCTTGAAGTTTTTTGCACTCTCATGGGGGGGAGGGGGGGGGTTGGGCAAACCCCCAAAACTCATCCTTTTGCTACGGTGAGGCCCAAATTGTAGAACATAATAATTCATGATACTTTTTTCAAGACACCAAACATCTATCTCTTGAACTGAATGTTTTAAAACAACTTTTTTTCATGAAGTAAGGGTGGTCCTATAAAAATCAGTTTTTTTATATCTTTTCACGGTGAAATTGCTTCAAAATAATTTATTCAGCTACATTATAGATAATTAAAATGCGCATCTTTTGTTGAAAACGGTTCCTATCAAAATTTGTTTTTTTTTTTTGAAGCTATTAGGCTATTATGTGTTGAAAAATGACTCTTTTAGAGCTTCAATAACACCAAATTGAGCAGGTCGATAATTGAATCGCTTATTGCATTTGAAGTTCATTTTTTAAAGGTACTTGAACTCCACAGGAGGCATTCGTACCTAAAATTTGGTAGTTTATTTTACAATCATAACAATATCAAAAAACTGTAGATATGTTATTTGATCAATGCGTTCAATGGTTATATGAAATTTACTAAAATTCTTCAAAATCTCTCTAACTTTTATAGAAAGAATTTGTGCATTTGTTCTTCAAGAACTCAGAAACTGTTAGACAAATTTATGTGAAATATAGGCATGGATTAGTTTTTTTGAATTAAGAATGGTATCTGTGGAATTTTGAGTCCGTCGCACTCAAGAGAGGGAGAGCTTCCATACAAAATAATCGTTAAATTCGACAAAAAAGCGGTAAAATTTAATCTAATGACAGGTGATTCTCAACAAATGTTGTGAAAATGCATAAAATTTTTAGTACACTTAGGCCCCTCCCGTCAAAAAAAAGAGGGGTCCCTATCTTTTATAATGAAAACACGAGACAATCCTCATCAGGATACACAAATTTTCACAACATTTGAAGAGAATCACTTGTCAATAGATTGAATATTACCGCTTTTTATCGTTTTTTTCGATTTTTTTTGTATGTGACGGACTTAAAACTCGACACTTCAATGTTTTGATATATTGTGTTGAATTTTTCATGACAAATTGAACGTTAATTTTATAATGTATAGGTTTCTGGTTTCTTATCGGGTCCCTTTCTTAAAATGCAAAAAAAAAAGAAATTCCACCATCAAAAGGAAGTAATTTGCAATTAGAGCATTTTTCCACGGATGGATGGCAGCAAATTTCTCGAAACAGTTCATCCGTATCCTGGCAGGAACGATGAGAAAAATTTAAATGTGCCACGAGGAGGGAACGCGCTAAGCTCTTCTCTCAGCCAAAAGAACGAAGCAGCGACAAGTGTTTCAACAACAGTTGGCCATCTAAATCTTTCGAGAACATAAAAATTCCAGACCGGATTTGGAAGTTTCATTCATGAAAAACACGACCGAGGCGAGGCGCGGAAACCGGTTCCGATTGAGTAGAGCTTTGTTCAGGCGGGAGAGGTCCCCTTCGATTTTGGTGTCGCTTAAGTTTCGGGTGGCGGTGACAATTTTCAATGGACCCTGACTCGAAATGTTCTCCAAAGATTTTATTTTCGTGAAATTAGTAGAAGGTCAAGTTGGGCCTAACATTCACATGTAGATATATGGACAAGAAAAAAAAGATGGTGGTCGTAAAAATGACACTTACTGGGAGCCAAACTTTATTGATAGTTGGACCAGGTAAAATCGAGATTGGGGAGACAGGTTTCTAGTAGATTATTTAAACCGATGGAACAGGAAGTTCAACGGTTGAAAAATTCTGGTTTGAATTCCTTTAAGGTTTGAGAAAGATGTCATTTTTATGAAGGCTTTAACAGGTATCCAAATTTTTCGTTAAATTTATCAAACTACAAAAAAGCTGTTTGAAATAATTTTTGAAACTTTTATTTCACTGCATTTTTTATGAGGCTTGATAGAGAAACTCGTTTCGACGATCATATGAAGATATCTTCCGAGTTCGTCGCTTTGAACTTAACTGATCGGCCCCAAGCAGTCTCTGATAGCTCAAATAATTGATCGGGAATTCGTTTGAATCCATAATGGCTCAAACAAAACCATTTGGAATTTCCATTACTGAAAAATGTCAGCATTGATCAAATATTTATCGTCTAGCTTAACCAAAAATCCAAACCAAAAAAACCAACAACTTGGGCGGTTTCGGGGCCACTTCGTTAAATCATGGGACCGGTAAACATCGAAAGCTCTTCATCACAACAAGTGACGTTTCTCCACGTACGAGAAAAACATACTTTCAAGGGGCTGCTCGATAGCTCAAAAATGCTTTTCGATCACCTAATTTTGACGACGTTGTCTGAGACTCCCTTGAAAGCTCTCATTGGTTGAAGAGTTTTTGTTTTTTGACGAACAACGAATCATCGCATCGGTTGGGTCAGTTTGAGCAGTTGATAGTTTTTAATCTGCCGGGTGCTGCCTTCCAAACAACCTGTCCTCAAGAGCTGAGAGACATCAAAGGTTTCGAAAGCCGCCAAGTGTAAACACAAAATATGGCCGACCCACCTCATCGAAACTAACACACCACGAGGAGACGAGCTGTTGTTTGTCCAACGATGACGGAATGTCTCCGACGAATGTGATTTACCCGATTGGGTTTGGTTTCTCGTCTCTAAATTTTATAAAATTCGAAGAAAACCAACCAAAAAAAAATCCCTTCGTTTCCAATTGTTTCAAAATATAAACTAAAGTATTTATAGTTGAACTCTTGGAAACTAGAATCAAAATTTTCTGGAAAATTTCGAGCAAAAACTGCTTTAAACAGCCCTGCCAGCAAACTTTTTGATAAATTGTTTCGTTCTCTCGGATTGATAAATTTCCCGCTTAAATGAATCAAAAACTTTGTGTTCAAACTTTTCAAACATTCAACCCAGCTCGCGATTCCTTGGGATCTTCTCGACGTGGCAACCCTTTGGCTCGGTGCAGTTTCTCACCTGATGAGACGGTGGAAACCACAATTTAGAGATAATTACAGTTCAGCCACGGGCTGAAAGTTGCTTCACCATAAATCAAAATGAAGAAAAACGAGACAGCAAAAAGTTAGTTCTTTTTGCTGTCTCGTGTCGTGCACGTCAGCAAAATGCAGGTGGTTTGCTTGCAAAAGAAGGTGAATATGAGCTCGCGGCACGCAAAAAATGGAGCCATCTTTTTTCACCTTAAGATGGGAAATCTTTTTTCAACCAATGAATTGAGCATCGAAAAATTCTGGGATGCTGTGACAGATTTGCCGTTTGATGTTGTTTGTTTCATGACTATTTTGTGACATTTCAGTTGATTTGATGTCAACTTTGCGACATTTCTGTTATTAATAAACATTTTTGTGACCTAAAATAAAATTTTAAGTTATATTTGAGAATTTCGACGATTTTCAGACACATTGGTATCCTTTATGAGACAAATCCAATATGATTTGTAAATAGTTCTAAGACAATTTCAAGGAAATTTTGAAAGAATTTAGAACCAATGTCTGATAGTTTTGAAACAATTTTGAAATTACTTTAACGCACAACTTTTTTATGGGTTAATTTCAAAATGATTTTGATATATTTATTATACAGTTTATTGAAAATTTTGTAACAATTTTCAGGCAATTTAGAGACAACTTTAGGACAAATTTTGAAATAATCTTTGAGGAACTTATGAGGAAATTTTGAGATACTAAACACTTAATTTGAGACAATTTTAAGAGAATTTTGAAACAACTTTTAGATTGAATCAAAGCATTCGAAAGATTCCCTTTAATTCAACCACGGTATAAGAAAAGTTGTTTCATAACTATTTTGTTGATTTTATGATAACTTAACTACATTGCTATCATTTGAAATTTTTGTAACATTTTGCAAACTAAGAGCATATTTGAGAATCTCGAAAATTTCGTAGATTTTCAGACACATTATTATCCTTTATGATACTAATTCAAGATGATTTGATTGAAGATGATTCTGAAACAATTTTAAGAAAATTTTGTAACAATTTGGAGACAATTTCTGACAGTTTTGAAACCATTTCGAGCTGACTTTAACGTACATATTTATCCTTTATGGATTTATTTCAAGATGATTAAGAGTAAGGTTGCCAGATTTATCCGGGCCGTACAAATCCAGGAAATTTTTTATAAAAAAAAACAGGCAAAATCCGGGCATTTGATTTCTAAATTGACGACTTGAAATCCGGGCATTATCCGTGAAAACATTGTCAAAACCCAGAATTTACTGAACAAAAATCAAGAAAAAAAGTATTCCCCTCAAAACTCATCGACAGATTTAAAATCGAATTCTAGGCTCCCTGAAAACCTTTCAAGATTATTTTTATAAAATTTGCTCAAAAAATTCGATTTTGCGGCAAATAAAAAACAATTTGTTGATTTTTGTTTGATTTGCCAACAACAGTGAATAGATCCAGGCAAAATTTTTTCAAAACCCAGAAATTACTCAACAAAAATTGAAAAAAAAAATCCTCAAAACCGTTCAACAGATTTAAAATCGAATTTTAGGCTTCCGGAAAACCTTTCATGATTATTTTAATAAAATTTGCTCAAAAAATTTCTTTTTGGAGGCATAAATTCAAAATCTTTTTTTTTTTTTTTTGATTTGACAAAAACAGTTAATAGATCCAGACAAAGTTCTGTCAAAACCTAAAATTTACTCAACAAAAAACACGAAAGAATTTTTTTTTCCATCAAAACTCATCGACAGATTCAAATTCGTTTCATATGCTTCCAGAAACCTTTCATGAATATTTTTTTAAACTAGCTCGAGAAATTTTCGATTTGGAGGCATAAATAATAAAAAAAATTCCAAAACAATTTTTTTGGTTTGATTTGCTAAAAAAAAGTGAAAAGATCCAGGCAAAATCCGAACATTTTTCAATAAAATAACTAGGCAGGGCCGGACTTTTCCCAAATTTTGTATCGAAAATCCGGGCAAACCCGGACAAAACCGGGCAATTTGGCAACCTTAATTTAGAGATATTTCTCAGACAATTAATAGAAAATATTGTAACCGTGTTCTGGCAATTAAAACACATGTTTTGAATCAATTTTGAATTTTCTATTTGTAATTTATGAGGAAATTTTGAGATACTAAAAATGTAAATTAAAGACAACTTATAAGGAGTTTTGAAACAACTGCAGGAAAATTTTGGAACAATTCCGATACAATGACGATACGCTTAATACAATTTAAGAGACAATTTTAAACCCATTTTGAAACAGTTTGGAGACTATTTGGACACATATTAAAGACACTTTTCCGACAATTTAGCGAAATCTTTGAAATGATTTTAGACAATTTTGCCACAATTTGTAGAAAAAAAAAACAAGATACACTTTCCAGATAAATTAATGAAAAATTTGAGTTCGATTGAGAAAATTCAACATTATTTTAAAAGAGTTCTCAGACAATATTTAGACAATTTCAAGACTATTTTGATTCAATTGTGATTCAGTTTAAGGACTATATACCTTGGGTAAATTTTGAACCAATTTAGAGCATTCATAAACAACTCTAACGAAAATTTTAAAACTATTTGTAAGATTATTTTCAGATGGTCATAAAATACTTGCATGGAAATTTGTAAGACTATGTTGATAATTTTTTCACACAGTTTTAAGAATAATCTGGAGCAATTTTGAAACTATTTTGATATAATTCTGAAACAATTTGAAAAAAAAACATTGTTACAGTTTTACGAACATTAAAAATATCCAAACAATTTTCAAATGCTTGAAAAAGTATTGAGGCAACATAAAGACACATCTCTAAAGTATAAAAAAAAACTTAAAAACTGATTTTGGGACAATGTTTATAAAAGATTTAAGGCAGCTGTAAAAATTTTCTGTAACGGTTTTGGGATTTTCAATTGTATTCCGAGAAAATTGTGATCCAATTTTGAGAACATTTTGAACAAAAATTGAAACAATTTTCCTAATTTTTTCAAAACTTTCTAGAGCCTCTTCTAGACAAGTACTTATTGAAAGATTAAAAAAATGATTTTTTGAGATTAAAATATCAAAACGAGATAAATTTGTGGTATTTTTGAGCAAACACATAGTTAAAACAATTTGAAAGTCAATTTAATAGAATATTAGATAAGATAATTTGAGATAAATATGAGAGAAATCTTTTTGAAAATTTTGTAAATTTCAACAATTTCGATATTTTTTGGCATCTTTCGAGATCTTCTGAACATCTTTTGATATCATTTCACATCATTTGACATCTTTTGAAATCTTTTGAAATCTTATGACATCTTTCCGGCATCTCTTTACATCTTTTGACATATTTTAACTGCCTTTGACATATTTTGACATCTTTTGACATCTTTTAACATCTTCCGAGATCACCTTACATCTTTTGACATATTCTTATTTCTTTTAACATCTTTTGAAAATTTTTGACAAAATATGTCAAAAGATGTCAAAATATATCAAAAGATGTCAAAAGATGTCAAAAGATGTCAAAAGATGTCAAAAGATGTCAAAAGATGTCAAAAGATGTCAAAAGATGTCAAAAGATGTCAAAAGATGTCAAAAGATGTCAAAAGATGTCAAAAAATGTCAAAAGATGTCAAAAGACGTCAAAAGACGTCAAAAGATGTCAAAAGATGTCAAAAGATGTCAAAAGATGTCAAAAGATATCAAAAGATGTCAAAAGATGTCAAAAGGTGTCAAAAAATGTCAAAAGGTGTCAAAAGATGTCAAAATATGTCAAAAGATGTCATCTTTTGACATCTTTTGACATCTTTTGACCCCTTTTGACCCCTTTTGACATCTTTTGACATCTTTTAACATCTTTTGACATTTTTTGAAAACTTTTGACATTTTTTGACATCTTTTGAAATCTTTTGATATCTTTTGACATCCTTCCACATCTTTTGACTTCATTTTACATTTTTTGACATCTATTGACATCTTTTGACGTCTTTTAGCATCTTCTGACGTCTTTCAACATCTTAGGACGTCTTTTGAAAATTTTTGACATCGTTTGGCATTTTTGACATCTTTAGACATTTTTCGACATCTTTTAATATATATTATCAGCTTTTAACAATTTTGACATATCTTTTATTTGGGTTTTAATTTGTTCTCGAAATCTGTTTGTTTTTTTATATGCATTTCTGTTAATCTACTAGTTATTAATTCCATGCATTGAAATAAATTTTTCATTTTCT